>NC_056750.1:692905424-693150424 GCF_019279795.1 Protopterus annectens
GGACCTAAGGGTGTCAAGGCCTCTGTTGTAAAAATCCGTTCCTCCAGATAAAGAGGCCAGAGCTTTGGATAGATGGGGAAAGAAAGTCTATACTTCTTCAACCTTAGCTATGAGGGCTTTGAATTGCCAGTTTCACATGTTGAAATATCAAAACTATCTTCTTTCTCAATTGAAGTCTAAGGTAGATGCTCTGGCGGAAGGCATTGAGTGTAAAGAATTACAAGATTTGGTACATGTCTCTGAACAGGTGGGTAAGCATTCTTTACAATGTGGTTTTGATGCTGTACAGGCCTCGTCTAGGGTGGCTGCCACTGGGTCAGTTCTTCGCAGGCACGCCTGGCTGAGGGATCAGAATTTATCTGACCATGTTAAGACAAGGATTTTGGATGCTCCTTTACAGTCTGATGTGTTGTTTGGTTCACCTGTGGAGTCAGTCTTAAAGAAAATGGAAGACAAGGCTAAGTCTATGCAGGCTGTTAAAGATTTTTTGCAAGTTCAGCCTCCGAAGTTTAGTAGGAATTGGCCTGCTAAGGGGTGGACGTACCCTTCTTATGATTCACAGTCTAGGGGTAGATCTAGACGTGGTAGGGGCAGAGCTCAGGGCTCTTTCAGACCTAGAACGGGGAGTTCACCTGCACAGTCTTCGGGTGAGGGCAGGGGCCAGTCCTTTCGTAAACAGGCCCAATGACCTACCTTTTCAGCTGCCAGATCCTTCTTGCCTGGCAGCACCTTTGGGAGGAAGGTTGGCACTCTTCAAGGAAAATTGGAGTTTGATTACCCAAGACAGATGGGTATTGGATATCATACACCAAGGTTACAAGTTTTATTTCCATACCTTGCCTCCTTTCAAAGGCATGCCAGACGTTCCTCCTCAGCAAAGACTAGAGGCTCACAAACAAATTTCTCTGCTGCTTCAAATAGGGGCCATACAGTCGGTCCCTCTGCCAGAAGTGGGCCTAGGATTTTATTCTCGCCTGTTCCTAGTACCAAAGAAGTGGAACACGTGGAGTCCAATTTTGGATTTATCTATCCTCAACACTTATCTGGACATTCCCAAGTTCAAAATGTTGACGTTACAACAGCTTTTACCTCTGCTGGGCAAAGATCACTGGATGGTGACTCTGGATCTCAAGGAGGCTTACCTTCATGTTCCTATCAGGCTAAGTTGCAGGAAGTATCTGCGTTTTCGGGCTGGGACTTCTCATTATCAGTTCTCTGCATTGCCCTTTGGCTTATCTACTGCGCCCAGAGTGTTCACGAAGGTTCTGGCTCCAGTGATAGCTTTCTTCAGGCTAAAGGAATACAGATCTATCCTTATTTGGACGATTGCCTGATTCTGGCCCAAGGAAGGGACAAACTTCTTCATCATTTACAATATGTGATAGCAGTGCTAAGATGCCTGGGGTATTCTGTGAGCAGAAATAAAGTCCAGTCTAGTCCCCTCTCGGGACATGTGCTTTCTGGGTGTGAGACTGAATACAGCACCCCAGATGGCCTTTTGACCCCGGACAAACAAAAGAATCTTTCTCTTTACTTCCATCAATTGTCTCATCAGTCCAGGCTGACTGCAAGGACAGTCCTTCAAGCCTTGGGGTTCATGGCATCTTGTATTCTGGTGCTTCCCAATGCCAAACTGCATATGAGGAAGCTACAATGGTATCTCAAAAATGTATGGACACAGCACTGCCAAGATATGGACACTGTCATTCAGATAATACCTTGCATTCAAAAGGAATTTTTGTGGTGGGCTCAGGAATGTCACCTAAACAAGGGACTCTCTGTGACCCGGCCAGAGGCGAGTCAGATTCTAACGACAGATGTCTCAGACAAAGCTTGGGGAGCTCATCTAAATGGAAAGTGGGTACAAGACACGTGGCCTGCCAGACTACAACATCTACATATCAACTTGAAGGAGATGTTAGCAGTCCAATTTGCATTAATAGCTTTCAAGGATTTACTTCTTCCAGGGCAGGTGTTGGTTCTAACAGACAACACAACTGTCATGTGGTACATCAACAAGCAAGGGGGAACACATTCTTATCCTCTATGCAGACAAGCAATGATTTTGTGGGAGACTGCTCTCAGTTTACAGCTAAATCTTCAGGCAAGGTTTCTGCCGGGAGCACAGAACTCCTTAGCAGATGTGTTGAGCAGGCGAATTATGGATCCCCACGAGTGGAAATTGGATCCTCATGTATTTCAGAAATTGACAGTGTTATGGGGAACTCCAGACATAGATCTGTTCGCTTCTCCACTAAACTACCAGCTGCCAAAGTTTTGCACAAAAAGGTTTCATCCCACAGCTTGGAAAGTGGATGCTCTTTCATTCAATTGGAGCAATCTTCATGTGTATGCCTTTCCACCTCTGCCTCTCCTTCCAAAGGTACTCCTAAAGGTCAGGCAGGACAAGCCAAAGATGATTTTAATAGCTCCAGATTGGCCTCGACAGCACTGGTACCCATTACTGAGAAGTCTGGTACAGGAGCCTCCATGGCCTTTGCCTTCGATTCCACACCTGCTGTCCCAGGAGAACAGTCATTTACTCAATGTCAAACTTCACTCTCTTCACCTAACAGCCTGGCATATTCTGTTTTAAACCCTGGAGGGTCTCAGCTTCCACAGCAAGTTTTGAATGTTATTTTGGAGGCCAGAAGGCCTAGTACAAGGAAAGTGTACGCAGATAAATGGAAGAGATTTTTATTTTGGAGTACAGCAAAGGAATTTGATGTTTCTAAGCCTAATTTAAGTGTGGCTCTTCAATATCTTGCTGAGTTACTGGACAAAGGTTTGTCGTTCTCTTCTATTAAGGTTCATGCTGCAGCAATTTCTGCTCACTATGACTGTGACCCACCATTGTTTTCTCATCCTTTGTTTAAGCAATTCCTTAGAGGGGCAAAGAATTTAAGACCCCCACGTAGAGCTCCTACTCCTGCTTGGGATCTCAATTTTGTGTTGGAGAAACTCACTCTACAACCTTTTGAGCCTGCAGCTACTGCCGAGTTGAAATATTTATCATGGAAGACTGCTTTTTTGTTGGCCATTACCTCTGCAGAAGGGTTTCTGAATTACAGGCCCTTATGGCGGTTGAGCCTTTCTTAATTTTCCATAAGGATAGGGTATCTTTACGCACTAATCCTTCCTTTATGCCTAAAGTGGTTTCTAGTGTGGCTTTAAACCAAACTATTCATTTGCCTACTTTTTATGCAAACCCCCAAAATAAAGGGGAAAAGATTTTGCACACTTTGGATATACACAGGCAGTTGCGATATTATTTGAGCAGAACTAAAGGGTTCAGGCAGTCTCAGCAGTTATTTGTTTCATTTGCTTTGGGTTCTCAGGGCAAGCCTGTGTCAAAACAAACTATTTCTAAGTGGATTGGGTTTTGTATTGCTTTCTGTTATTCCCATCATGGTAAGGAGGTTCCAGCTGGGATTAGGCCTCATTCCACTAGCTACTGCCACTTCTACAGCTTTTTTAAGGGGGGTGGCAACTAAAGATATTTTGGAGGCAGCTACTTGGAGTTCAGTGCATACTTTCTCTAAGCATTACCACCTTCCACTTTACTCTAAATCTAGGGCTGGTTTTGCCACTGCAATTTTACAGGGCATTTTGGCAGCCCCTACTGCTATAGTTTTGCCATCCTCCCTTACCTCTGCTTTGGGATTCTACCCAAGTGTAAGGACTGCAGCAATGTGAGATGAAGAACATAGTACAGTTTTGTACCTACCATAAATGTAGATGTTCAAGATCCACATTGCTGCAGTCCAATTACCTCCCTCCTTCCCTCTGTAGTTAGAGGCGGTTGTGTGGTTTGCGTTGTGGATATTGTGGATATTGTATATATTGTACATATGATTAGTGCAAGGGTGGTTGGTTGTTTTTTGCTGTCTTTTGGTTTTGACCATTCTTTTTAGGGTCTTCTGACATCTGGGGCAAGAAAAGACTGAGGATATGACGTCGGTCATGCGCATTTGTACCCTGACGTCCTGATGTCAGTCTTAAGCGCCTTGACCGACGTCAGCCTAATACTTTGATATTCGGGCCGACCGAGGACAGCTGACTACCCAAGTGTAAGGACTGCAGCAATGTGGATCTTCGAACATCTACATTTATGGTAGGTACAAAACTGTACTTTTTTTTGCTGAGAAGACGAGAGGAGTTGTGGTTTTGTATTAGGAAGTCAACAGTGGCAGAGAAGTATGTAAGAGTGCTACAGGATATGTACGAGGGCAGTGTGACAGTGGTGAGGTCTGTGGTTGGAGTGATGGATGCATTTAAGGTGGAGGTGGGATTACATCAAGGATCAGTTATGAACCCTTTATTTTCAATGATAATGAATAGGTTGACAGACGAGATTAGACAGGAGTCCCCCGTGGGCTATTATGTTTGTGGATGATATTGTGATGTGCAGTGAGAGTAAGGACGAGATTGTGGAGACCCTGGAAAGGTGGAGATATGGTCTTGAGAGTAATGAAGGTCGGCAGGACTAAGACAGAATACATGTGTGTGAATGAGAGGGAGGACAGAAGAATGGTGAGGATGTAGGGAGTAGAGTTGGCAAAGGTGGATGAGTTTAAATACTTGGGATCAACACTTCAGAGTAACGGGGAGTGGGGTAGAGAAGTTGACAGTGCAGGCAGGGTGGACTGGGTAGAGAAGGTTTCATAGGTTCATAGGTGTGTACTAGGCTAATGGCCCTGGAGCCTTTACAAGCGTAGCCCAAAAAAAAATTGCCCAGGCACCATGCCACCCTATGTTAGTTCACAGTGCCTATATCCAGTAGGGCAACTGGAGTGATCCCTGGAGTGAACATTGTTACCCATATACTCAAGATTTCTCTTGAGGCCCAGTGAGGTGCTCTGCTAGACATGCATGGAAAATTAATCTAGAGTATGGGCAGTCTTTTTGAGATGAACCTATCCCTCCAGCATGTTCTGTTAATTGTGGTAATGAGGTTGTGATCTCTGGAGAGTGTAGCATGGGGGGATTAGGATTTCTTTAGGTATAGCATTTCAAGTAGGGCTTGGTCGGACATGGCTTTGTAAGTCAAGCAGAGATCACCTGTAAGTAGACAATAAGAGACTGAGAACAGCTGAAGCTTCTTGAGTCTGTCCATGTAGGACATGTGTTTAAGGCCTAGGATCCTTTTTGTGAGGTACTTTTGTGGCCTCTCCAGCTGTTGTAGGTGTCTGGTTAGGTATATGCCAAATGGGGTGTTATATTCGATGATTGGTCTAATGAGGGATGAGTAGAGGGATGATGACCTCTTTGTTCCTGTATGTGAAACCTTTGGTTATAAGATGTGCCACATAGGACTTTCTGACCACCGTGGCAATGTGGTGGTCGAAGGTGAGGTGGCTGTCAACCTGGGTTCCCAGATCTCTTATGGCCCCTTCAGTGTTCAGTGGGCTCCCATCATTGTGGTAATTTGTGGGAACTGAGTTTTTTCCAATGGAGATAATGCATTTTTTGGCTTTTAGCTTCAGGCAATGGTTCTGACACCAGTCAATGGTCCTAGAGGCTCCCTTTTGCAGGATGTTTGCATCACTTGGTGAGTTGATAATGACTCCTAGCTTGTAGTCATCAGTGAACTTGGTCAGCCAGAGTCGTCCTGCATTGGCCTGTGCTTCCAAGAAGTAGATGCTAAACAGGAGAGGGCCCAGGACTGAGCCGTGTAGGACTCCACTCACGACTGATCGACAGTCTGACTTGGAATCCACAACTCTCACTCTGTGGGTCCTGTCTGTGAGCCAGTTTTCAACCCACCTAGTGATGTAAGGATTGATGCCTAGTTTGTTGAGTTTATCAATGATACCTGAGTGGGAAATGGTATCAAAGGCCTTGGCCAGGTCGAGGTAGGCTGTATGCACTGCCTCATCCACAGCCTTGGTGAATGCCTTGAAGTCAACCAGGTTCAGCAGGCAGGATCTCCCCTTGACAAAGTAAAACTGTGTGGGGTCAAGAGATTGGAGATTGCCTATACCTTTGTTAAGCAGGTCCATGATGATGCGCTCCATAGCTTTGCATACCAGACTCATCCGGGTAATAGAGCGTTTGTTCCCAGGGTTTGTAGTTGCTCCCCCTTTAAGAAGTGGGATGACTGTAGCAGTGCGCCATTCGTTAGGGATATAGCTTGAGGTAAGGCTGTGATTGAACAGGATACACAGATGTGTTGCCAATTCGTTTTGTAGCTCATGTAGGATGCAGCCAGGGATATTATCAGGTCCCATGGATGCTGTATTCTTGGCTTTGGACAATGCAGCTTTTACCTGTGCCACAGAAATGGTGGGTATCAGGCTTTCTTCTGGTATTGTGGTAGGGCCCTTGGGGGGGGGGGAATTGGCACTGAATCTACCTAAAAGCCCCCCCCCCCTTTCAGCTGTGGACTAAAGAACATCAGCTTCCTTGCCCATTGAAATTATATCCCTAGATATACAAATTAAGACTTGATATGGTCTTATTGAATCCTTCTTTCACTGAGCTCACTGATTCAAGTTTTCACTAATTATAACAACAAAATCCTTCACTTGTTATGAGAGTTTGTGGTTGATTTCCTACCAAAATGCACACTGCACTGAAAGGCGCAACCATGGTGTTGGAAAGGTTGAATCATAGGTACCTCCTCATAGATCATATCTCCATCCTCCACAAGTCTGCTACTAGACTTGCATCCTTATCAGATATAACTCTCTGGCTGTTAATTTCACCTGCAAGGAGACCAAGCCAGTGTTAGAGATCTTGTAAGGGTCCCAAATGAAGACACTAAATGGCGTGCTTAGGACTGATCACTGTTAGTCTCCACATCTCCTCTTTTTTTCATCCTACTAAACCCTTCCCAACACACACACACACACACACACACACACACACACACACACACACACACACACACACACACACACACACACACACACACACACACACACACACATTTTTTTTCCTGCTATCCCTAGTTTTCATCCAAATTCACCCCTTCCATAATTGCTACTTTTTACTATCCCCTCATCTTTGCAAGAAGCCTGCAGAGAGGGACAAGTCAAATAATTTGCTATGTCCTTATACAAAATATCCACGGGGTAGTTATTGTCCACCTTCCAGGTTAACCCAGTTGTAGCTCTCTATCAGATCATTGAGGTGATTCCTGTTGTGAGTCCACGGCACATTTCATTAAGCAACCATATCAGCCTTGACTTCAGGATCATCTTTATTCTTTTGTCCCATACTAAAGGGAAGTTCGCTGGCCTTTAGCTTCTCAAGCTGCTCCTTACCTGCCTTTGTGCAGTATTACTACTTGCTTGCAATCACACAAGATCAGAACTTCTTAGGGAACATGCAGCATGATTTTGTCAGTCTCCAATGTTTTTGGAGGTCCAGGGTAGAATCACATTAGGTTTATATGCCTTATCCTCCCTTAGTGCCGTAATGCATTCCTTATATCCTTATCTGCTGCAATCTCATTTGCCCACCCCACCCTTTCCTTCATCTGTACTGCTCTTTGGGACTGGAGTACTGCCTTTCCTTTCCTTGATGAACAGTGGCAAGAAGTACTCATTTAAAATTCTACCTAGTTCCTAAGCTATTTTATATTTCTGACCCTCCAAGGCTGCTTCTATTTAAATGCCTTTCTCTTTCTCTATCTGCTACATAAACCTTTTTACCTCAATGTTGATTGCATTCTTTCTTCACTTTTTCATTGCGGCTTCTTTGTGTAGTTTGCTGCCTTATTTCTAGCCTCAGTACAACATTCACCTTGCTACCCGCTCCATTCCCTCCATTCCTTGTCTTTTATAACTAGTTTCCCTTTTGCATTGAAGTAGACTAGCTACCTCATTTTCATTTCCTTGCAGTCATCCTCGGTGCTTTTTTCCTATTTCCAAATAATTCTGTTTCTTATGCTTCACAGTTTCTACCCACTCATGCTTTCTTCCCATATCCCAATGCATTTGACTCTTGTCAATATTATCCTACAACAAACCCCCAGGTAACCCCAGATTCTGGTCTTTGTGAGCCAGCATGGTTCCTTTTCTACAGCCAGCATAACCCACATCACAGGAAGATCAATGTTTGCCAGTGGTGCTTACCTCCTCATTTTTACACAAGATTCATGAACCTCCACGTCCAGGTTACAACCTCTGTCTTCTTTTCAAACCCTTCTATGATGAATATTTTAACTAGGTTGCTTTCTCTGCCTACTTTAACTGACAGAATGTTCCATGGTAACTCCGGAAGACTGCCATCATAGTCACTGCCATCTTTCCTGCCCTTCAGTTCTGTTGCTTACCAGCTGCCTACCTGGCAATTATTATGGTTTCCCAACAAGTAATTCAGGTACAGTTAATTGAGTTCTAACAGTGTAAATGCAACTAATCAAAATGTCATTTTATTGCTTCTTAAATGCTATATCCACATGCATGTGAGACCACTTCCGGCTTTTAATGCAGACGTTGTTTTCGCCACATTTGTGCAGCTCAGAAGTTATGGTACAGTAACTTGGGGTTGTGAAGGTTTGCCTCGCATGGAAGTTGCACTGGAGACTTGCTATTTCTAGCTTGGTTATGAAGGTTTGGTATCGTCAGCCAGCTGTGATCAAGTAATATTTTGAACAATCATCATTGGTTGTTCATGGTGAAGCATTGTAGTGGGTAGCCTCTATAGGGTATTGGTGTACAGACTACCACTTTTGGCATATAGTAACTGTACTATTAGAAAGATGACCGTGGCATACCTAGAGTCTTGACCATTTCACCATTAGTTGTATCGCTCCCACGTTTACAGCCTCTCCCTTAGATCATTTCTTGATTTATGCTGCCATACTCTTCCCATCATTGCATGTATCATCACTAAACATCCTACATTTTGAGGTTACCACGTTCTATCATCTCTTTTCATTGATTCACAGTTTGGCTATCCTGTTCATGTAAGTTTCATTGTAAAGCTACCACTGCTTCTAGAATGGTCAGCTGCCTGTCTACACTTGTGGTATTGATGACCACCATGCTGACAACTCTTCCTTTACACACTCTTGTCTTCAGTGCCCCCCCATCTCTGTTATATTCCTCTTGTGTCTGCTTTTCCCCCTCTGGGTTTTGACCATCTGATATTCATTTCTCATTCTTTTTTCCCTCATTTCTCATTGTTTATCTGCTTCAGTATCTTTTTGTCTTTTTCCTTTCCCTGCCTTTGCTTTTACCACATTTTCTCTGGTATCTCCCTGCTTGCCTCTGTGCTGCTTCTCTTACTCTGTGCTTTGCTGCTGATTACCAACATTACTTTTTAGCCTTCTCTACCTGGAAGAAGGGACTGGAAGTAGCGTTCTCAGAAATGCTACCTGCACCAGCAGCCAACACACTGAGGAAAGTGGAAAGATGATCTGAGTCTGAATGGAGAGATGATGAAATCAGAAAGAAAGGGAGAGTGTTATTGGTGAGTGCTTTTACATGACGGACCCTGTCTTCACAACATCTCACAAAGATGATACTAATATGTGGACTGTGTCATATAGCATATGTCATGGTGAGTGGTAGGTTAAAAATAACAAAACACAGCTGAGTGCAAGAGTCCAGTCCTGCGATCACATTGGTGCCAGTACTGGAAAAATGGCAGTGTGGAATCCTCAAGACATGGAAACCTTTCTACAATGGAGTAAGGCCAGGCACAAGGTGGTGAATGCTCCCTCTGTTGTAAAAGGAAGTAGTAGTCCACAAAAACTGGCAGGCCAAAACAGAGCCATAAAGACGACAGAGTGGACTTGAGGATCAGGAAGAAATTGTGCATTGTTACTTTTAGGCAAACCCTGATTTCCAGATAGAAGACATTTTTAAAGATTAAGAGAGAAATTAGAAGAAAGAAAATACTTTCAAAAGAAAAACCATCAAAATCTCCAAATAAAAAGTAGTGTTGATTAATACAACAGATTCATGGAGAACATTAATCAAAGAAAATTTGGACTGCCTGGAAAAAAGCAACAGAGGAATTGTGAAAATAAGAGCAAAACCAAAAGATTTTTGAAAGATGTAAAAAAGAAACATGGGCATGGGAAAGAAAATGAGATCTGGTATGGTTCAATACAAAGCCAACCTAATCAATGCAAAAAAAAGCAGTTCCAAAGATATTTGAAGACAAATGCAGGCCAAGGGACCCAGATATAGAAATATTCACAATACAAAGAACATTAAAACAAAGTAGGGATGTAGTAAAGAGGATTATAAAGTTGAAGTTAAATAAATAGAAATTGAAGTCATGGATTACCTGTGAAGTGAAAGATTTAATATAAAAATCCAGCACAGGTAATGTCACCCCATGATGGAAGAATGAGTCCCCAGCTTAAGGAGCTGCGACTGGAGAGGAAGGCATCTAAAGAACAAGTATGGACGTGAGAAAGAAAGAGATCTGACATGGTGCAATCTGTAAGCAAAGGAGAAAGCTAAAGGAATCGATATAAAACAGCAGCACCAAAAATGCTTCAAGAGAGAGAGGCAAAAGCACCCAGATATGGAATTTTTCACAATATAACAATAAAATCAAAGGAGAAAGTGGGAAAGAAGTCCAACAAATGGAAACTGGAGTTGTGGATTATCTTCAAAATAAAGGATTTAATGTAGAAAATCCAGCACATGTAATGTCACTGTATAATGGAACAATGAGTTCCAAGATTAAGGAAAAACAGGTGGAGCAGGAGGCATCTAAAGACTTCACACATGGTGATGCTCTGGAACCTTCTGTTGGAGATCAGTACAAAAGTTCAGTTCAAGTTTCACAGCAAGGGAAGCGGCAGGAAACAGTGGCAACTGTGTCACAGACACTTGTGGGGTGATGGTCCAATGAGCTCCCATACAAAGGAGCATCAAATGGATGCATCTAAAGAGGGTATGTCACAGGAATTTGTTCTGGAACTTTCTTTCAAATACTCACAGGAAACAGAGCATAGAAGGTGCTCCCAGTGTAGAAAAAAATGATCTAAGGGAAGAGCTCCTTGATTTAATGGAGATGGATATACATATTAAGATCGATGAAAGAAATAGATTGGAGAAGGTAAATAAGACCCAAAGTGTAGTAAGTTTGGTAAAAAAGATGGACACAATAATTAGGACTGTTAAGAGAAATTCTTGTGATCTAACAGAAATAAATCAGACATTACTGTGCAGCTAAATTCTTAAAGTCTTACATGGAACAATAATGGAAAAGGATGTGAAGAAATTAGATAGCACCATGGAAGCACTGAATAGACACAACTATAAATTAAGTAGAAAAGTACCACTATTGGAAGAATATACAAATGGAAAGAGGTCATCAGAAATACTTAAAGATAGAGGAAAAAGCAACTCACAACATCAAAACAGACTAGGCTCTATCATGCACTATTGCAAACAGTAAACTAAAAATAGAGAAGGTATGCAAATAAATGTTAAGGAAAAGTACAAAATAAATTCATTGTTGCTCACCAAGTTGGATAAAGTGATTGCAGTCAGTTGCCTGTCAGGGCCAGGGTTCATCAGATCATACAGGTGCTCAGGCCTCTCATCCATAAGTACCAGTACTACTCTGTCATAGTCCATGTGGATGTGAATGACCTGTGACATACCTTCCTAGACTATATGAAGAGAGACATGATGGACCTCTTCGAATATGTATTAATGTTGGGTATGAGCCTTGCATTGGGCATCATTCTACCTTTACCAAGAATGATAGAACAAAGCAAACCAGAAAATGATTGACTTCAATATGATGTCATTGCAAGGGAATCCAGTATTTGTCTGCCTGGGATAACATGATCAACAGACCATAGGGTCTATACTAGAAAATCATATAGTTGACACCATATGATCGAACTTTTAAAAGTTCGAAAATCTAATAAAAAAAATAAATTACACAAATAACCTACCTGAATGTTTTAAAACAGGGGGGCAAGTCCACCTGCAACCCCAACTTGGGGGGGGGCTGTGCCCTCCCACACACCACTCTTTAAATATACCAACTCCAAGATTGCACTACATTGCAGAAAAGGGAACTCTTCCCAAAGCGCACTGTACGGAGATCTCCATTAAAACGTTCAAACTTTAAAAAATTTGATCATATGGTGTTGACCATATGACACTCGAACTTCTGGAAATTCAATTATCTAATACAGACCCCAGACCATACTGCTTTGCCAGAGGTAGTCTGCACCTCTTTCTGCTTAGGCTTTGAAATGCTTGTCAAGGCATTACCCACCCCCCATAGTGCCTTTTTAGACCGTGCCAAACCAACAGAACTTCCAGTGTAACACAATAGTCCAATACCAAGCTGAAGGTACTATTGTTCAGTTCAAGGAGTCTTGCATGAAACTGCACTCTCTAGAAGCTCTCCTCACACAGGAGAATGCCAGCGTCTGTGCAGTTAGAGACGTCATTCAAGGCTGTGGAAAGCACCCTGGCAGTGCAAGGCTACAATGCCCATCACACATTCAGACCACCCGCTGAAAAGGAAAAAATGAAAGGAGGAGGTGTTTCCGCTTACATACAAAACAATCACACCTCAAGATTGGTCAAGCAGGATGATTCACTTGCTCTGCTCCATGTCCAGCTGACCACAGGAAAATCCCCCACTATTATTGCTAGCTACAGATCCCCAACTATGAACCATGAAAAACCACTCTGCATACCAAACTTACTATAATCACTTACATTCAGTCCAACACACTACTCATGGGTGATTTTAACTAATCCTCCATAAACTGGAAAATGGACACAACCACTAATACACAGGTTCGGAGAGTGGTGGACTTTGTTAATGCAAATGCTCTGAAACTGCTTATCTGTACTCCCACTAGGGGCTCGGAGATCCTTGACATAGTACTCAGAAAAATGGGGGAGTGTTGCACCCCCATCCAGAGTAATGTCCTCATTGACATCGGATCCTACATCAGTCTCCTTTGAAATTAATGTTATGGTAGAGCCTCCATCAAACCCTCAAACCCTAAAACCCTAAAGAATTTTTCCATGGCAAATTACCTTCTATTAAGTGATAACATTGGTAATTTTTCAAGCTCCCCTAACCCTGAAAACATGGAGGTCTATGCAGAAGTATAAACAAATGCCCTGTGCAACCACTTAAACTGCATAAAAACAGCAGTATCTGACTGAACTAAACAAAAACCTAGCTGGAAATATGGACCTCTGGTGTAAACAGACTATACAAAAGTAGGAGGAAATTCGTGTGTAAGTAATAGGGAGGGTGCCCAACAGAAAAAATCAGGGAATTACTCAAATCTTCAAAAATATGAGACAAAAATAGCTTCCCAAGCAAAGGATAACTGCAAAGCTTGTTTTAGTTATGTCTGAACTCTTAAGGGAAGCACTCAACAATGTGCTGATTTGGCTATAGATAGCACTACCTACACTCAACCAGAAGAACTCAAAACCTGCAGGTCAATAAATTAATCTCAGGTTTCACCCCCTTATCACCTCCGGTCACACCGCATGAAATGCTCCAAACCTTTCCTTTGCCTTTTATCACAAAAGAACAGGTCATCACTGCACACACTAAAGCTAGAAACACAGCATCAATGGTCCCTGATGGAATCCCAGGGTGCCTATTAAGTAGCTTGAAACATGACCTAGCAGTTCTACTCAGATCTCTATTTAACCACAGTCTCCATACAAGCTTTGTCCCAGTAGAGTGGAGGACAGCAACAGTCATCCCTCTGCACAGGGAGAGACCATCAATAGACCCAGGAAGCTACTGACCCACAAGCCTGACTAGCCTCATATGCAAGGCTATGTAAAGCATAATTTTGGACCTGATTAACAACAATAAAAGAAATCTCCAGATTCCATACCCAATCCAGTTTTGCTTCCTCAAGGGCAGATCCTGCCTGCTCAATCTAGTGGACTTCTATGAGAAGGTCACCAAGGCCTTGGAAGAGGGTAAGCCAATGCATGCTGCCTACCTTGACCTGGCTAAGGCATTTAACACAATATCCCACTCGGGTATTATAGGTAAACTCACAAACCTGGGCATAAACCTCTGCATCATCAGATGGATAGCCAAATGGCTGATGGACAGAACATGTTATTAAAGTGGGGGAATCCACATCCAGCATGAGGCCAGTCACCAGTGGAGTACAACAGGATTCAGTGCTGAGCCTCTTCCTGTTTGCAATATACTTCTGAGAAGTCAAGGCAAATGTAGATGACCTTTGGCTGACCAAGTTTGCTGATGACTGTAAGTTGAGGGCAATCACTGAATCCCAAAATGATGATATCCTACAGAAAGGACTGACATGGATTAATGACTGGTGTCTGAGCCATGGCCTCAAACTAAATGTGAAGAAGTGCATATCATCTTTTGGGCAATCAAATAACATTGATAGCACCCCATCTAAGGGAGGGGTGGACCTGGTGGAGAGAGATTTGGGTACTTTATAACTTTGACCATCATGTGTCCACGATGGTGAGGAAATCCTCTTTGTGGCTCAGTGTATTAGTAAGGGCATGGCAGACATATCTAAGGATGTCATAGCACCACTGTACCCAGCCATCATCAGACAAATAATTGAGTATAATGCACCTTTTGACACATACCTCACCAGTCACCTGCAGCAGTTTGAGTGCCCTCAGTGGTTTCTCACCAAAAAGAGTATAACAAACATGTCATATGCATACCAATTGAAAGCCCTGTCCCTGTATTCAGTTTCCTTCCAATTACTGAGGGGTGATTTATGTGTAATGTAAATGGCAGTCTCTGATCCAGCCGTAATGAAAATGTTGCATATTCATAAAACTAACTGTGCGAGGGTGACCCATTCCAAGGATCTAAACATTCTCTGACATGACTAGATCAAACTGGAGAGATACATGAGTCCCACAGATTGCCCCTCCTCTGGAATAAGCCTCCTGTTCTTGTGAAGCAGATCCCTTCCCTGACCACCTTCAAGTGCAATCTGAATCATTGGATGGGTAATCGCAAATTCACTCCCAGGGTAGTGTCTGTGTCCCTTATGGACAGAGGCAGTCTGTAAAATCTGTTAAAATCCCACTTGCTGACCCTTGTTTTCTTTTCTCTAGGGATAGAAAATTATGTAAACTCCAGGTGAAACTGGCTAGGCTTGTAAGGGCTATTGAGCCATGAGTCTAGTAATCTCCTATGTACCTATAAACCTATGACAAACAAGTTTTATAGAAAAATGGGAAATGAAGCAAAAGTAGTAGACCACCAAAAAAAAGAAATAGATGCAATTTGGAGAAATATTTATGAAGACCATGTAGAACATAAAGATGCCGAATGGATAGAAAAATTAAAAGAAACTGTGAGGAGTTCTAATGTAGAGGATATGAAATGGGATGAAGTAAAGGTCAGAAAAATTTAAATAAAATTAAGAAAAGCTCCTAAATGGAAAACTGCAGTCCTAACATTTGGCTAAAAGTATTAGCATCTTTAAACAAAGATTTAGCCTTGAGTAAGAATTACTTACATGTGCATCTAGAATAGACACCAACCTAGTTGACAACAGGAAAAATTATACTTTTTAGTGAACCTGAAAGTCATCCTAAAAGATATAGACCCATAACTTGCCCTCTGACAATATGCAAACTTTATACTGGAATTGATGCAGTCTGAGTTTATAGTTATTTAGAAAAAAAAAATCAGTTATGGCAGTAGAATAAAAAGGGTAACAAAAAGTCATACAGAAAAAAGGATAATTTCCTGCTAAATAAAACCATAATATAGAATTGTAAAAATGGGAAGAATCTAAGTATGGCATGGATAGATTACCATAAAAAAATCAGTTGGCAACATCCCACATTCATAGACAAAGGAATGCTTACAGATGTATAGGATACACTCTACATTGACCAATTATATTAAAGTGACCAAGAAACAGTGGCAAATCATGTTGCAGTTAAGCCACAACAAAAGGCAAATTATAATCCCAGTGATAAAAATTCAAAGCGGGATATTCCAGAGTGATTCTTGGTCACCGCTGCTTTGTCTTGCCTTTAACCCATTAAGCTGTTTGCTTAACAGATTAGGCCATGGTTACAATTTAGCTCCCAGAAAACAACCTTGTTTAAAGACTTCTCATCTGTTTTTTGTGGATGACTTAAAACTGTATAGTTCATCAGGTGAGGAGTTGAAAGCACAATTGCAAGTTGTCAAAACTTTCTCAGATATAAGAATGTCATTTAGTCTTGATAAATGTGCAAAAGCAACTTTTAATGCAAGAAAGCTGCAGCACCAAGAAAATATCAATTAAAACAGCAATCAACAGGGATGAACTATAATGGAACCTGAGCAGGAGGGAGTGTATAAATATTTGGGAATTGATGGATTGGCAATAAAACATGAAGGGTCTATAGCAGCATTTTGAAAATTTAATCACTAAATATCAAACTGAAATGATCGCACTATTAAATTTTCGAATGCCGATAAAAAAAAAAAAAAAAAACTAAAGGGTGTAGGCAGGGGGGAAGCCCCCCTCTACTTAAATATGCCAACTCTGAGACCGCACTACATTGAAGTAAATGGAAATCTTCCCTTACAGAGATTTCCGTTTACCTGTTCGATGTTCTGCACTTTCGGCATTCTCGCGGCGACAATATAGTTTTCGATATTAGTGTTTGAGATGCTGATAGGAACCCTGAATGAATGTGAATAAAAGTCAGTAAGGAATACACCAGAAGACTAAAATGAATTCTGAAAAATGTCCTGACATCTAGAAATAAAGTGCTAGGCTATAAACCAATGTGCTTTTCCTCTTCTGACTTAGTTTTGGGGTGATTGACCCCAAATGGTATTGGATCCGTTGGGCATGAAAAAATGGATTATGCTGATCAAATATATAAAAATCAGTGTATACCAAGGTTATGTAGTCCTTATTCTGAAGGAGATATGGGAGGAGGTATGAGCCTCCTCAAAATTGATTACATGTATAAATCTGCAGTCATGGAACTGCATACATATCTGCTGAACTCACTAAATCCCAACATAGTGAAAGTTTTAAAATATGAGGAGAAGAATTCTAAGATGACATCTCTGCTTAGTTTAGAAGAAGCATATAAGCCGGGAATGGAAATCAAACCAGAAGACAAAAATCAGACAGCAACTGAATGTCCCCCCCCTAAAAAAAAGAAATGATGAGAAGGGTCTGCTGAGAAGGAAAGAAATGTGTAATATACATGACTATTGTGGCAAGTACAGAGGATAACCTCATGGAATAACCTCATATTGATCAGAATTTGACACAGAAATGGTTAAGGAGAAGTGATCTGAAACCAAAAGATGAAGGTTAATGGTGGTCCAAGATAGTGGACTATGTACACGTTGGTGTACAAAGTCGATTGAACATAAGTGAGAAATAGACAAATGCAGATTCTTTAAAAAAAAAGAACTGGAAATAGTCACACATCTTGTTGCTGGGAGTGATACACTGATGGCAGAGGGCTTGTATATTGAAAGGTACAATAAAGTGGCAAGACTGTTGCACTGGACTATGTGCAAACACTACAATATTGAGAAGCACTGAAAATATGAACCACAAAGCATTGCAGAGAATGATGACGTTTATACCACATGGGATGACTATTCAAAAAGCAGAAGCAAGAAAAGCAGATATAGTAGTCCATGAAAAGACAACTGTAGCACTGATCATTGAAATTTCTACACTATGTAATTAAAGGGTCTTTTGTATAGAGAGACACAACGTCATAAAAATACCAGGATTTGCAGGTAGAAATGAGAACAATGCAGAAGAAAGATACCCAGACAGTTCCAAACGTAGTAAGAGCAACAGGTCTAATAAAATAAATAGTCATATTTAGATATACTACCCTGTATGAATTACAGAACGAGGCAAATCTGGGCACACTGTGGGTACTGAGAAGAGTACTCTTGGCTGGCATTAAAGACTGAAACGGTGCTAATTTCATGAAATTTAATCATACCCTGACTTAGGAATGGCATCCATTCCCAGTATGGTATTAGAAACCCAAATGACTTGGAGAAATTAAACAGCAAGTGGAGATTATGTAGTTTGACTGGATACAGCAGTGGGCAAAGGAACAAGGTTTGGAACTGGTACAAACTTGAGAAGTGTCTGCAATGGACTGGCTCCATTTTAGCCCATAAAGGATAGAGGTGTTGGTTGGAAAAGTATATCACAATCATCATACCTTTAAACAAAGATTGAAGAGGAAAGAAAGGGTGATAAAAATTGAATAGGGAAACGGGTGTTTAGGCAGCAGACAGAAGGTAAAAAAAGATGCAAATCTTAGAGGTACAGACTAGTAACTCGGACCTTGGCTGGGCAGTCATATTTTGCAATGAAAGTAGTTTGGCTGGACAGGGGTGGAGCTGCAAACAGTAATGTAGGAATGGAGCGTGGACAATGTTGGTATCATTGAAACATGGACCGATGTCAAGAGGGTGAGGAACATGGAGGTGCCTGGGTATAGAATGTTCTGCAGTGTCAGAGAAGGGACAGATAGGCTGGAGCAACAATGTAAGTAAAGGAAGCTCTCAGACATGAGAACAGAAATGAAGACCTAACTGGCAATGAGGCAAGGATGCAGCCAGGGTTAATAGCTAGGCTACGTGCCATAGCAATTATGGTGGAGGAAGTGAAAGGAGAACCGATGGACTGAAAGTGTATAAGCCACCAAACAAAACAAGAGAAGAAGTCCTAGAAACTAGAGGAGAGGATCACATCTCAGCTGATGAGAATTTTGCAGAATGTCAAGATTTCTGCCTCATATTTTTGGTCTTTTGCTCATAACTGTTGTGGCTTTCTGGCAAATCATTGAAGTCACTAAATAATGACAGACATTTGAATTCCAGACTTCATATTCTTCAGAAAATTCTTGCTAATGTAAAGCATATTATTCCAACAACTTTAAGTTTTTAATAGCAGTACTTAAAATCTGTCCTCGATTTTTGGGCCTTTGTCCCAACATTATTTCTGGCTTTGTCCAGAATTTTTGTGGTATGAGGTGGAGATGTATGGAGAGAGAGAACAAAGTAGTCTGGTATAAAGAAGATGGTAACACTCCTGGGGAAATCTGAATTTGCCAGAAATAGTCTGGGAAATTCAGAGCTTCAGGTGAGAAAGAGAGAACAGGAGCTGATTAAGGTCTTAGGCCATGAGGAGTTCATTCTTCTGCTGCAGAACTGAAACAGAAAGAACAGAGTAATGGACATGGTCCTAACAAGTGCAGAGGGTGTTATGGGAAACCAGGTCAAGAAACCATTAGCCAGCACAGGTTATACAAATGTGTGGTTTAGAGTAGGCAGAAGGGTGAAAATAAAGACAAAGGTGACAGCATGGACTTTTAGAAGGGTGGATGTGCTTTATGGGGAGGGAGCAGGCAAATATTATGGAGACTGGGACAAACAGAGTAAGCATCGGAAAAGGTCAGGAATGGATTACACGAGACTATGGACAGGAATACAAGGAAGAGGTAAAAAGGCAAAAAGAAAAACATGCCAATGTAGCTTCATAGACATTTAAGATGAGTAACTAGGGCAAAAGACAGTGCCTTAAAGAGGTAGACTGGAGGGGCTAAGGAGATGAAATAACCATACTACAAGCAATGTAGCAAAAAGACAGCAAAGATTGTAAAGACACCAAGGTTAAAATAGAAAAGAAGTTAGCAGAAGAGAGCAATAAAAAAGGTCTTAAGTATGCAATAGAAAGAAGAAAGGAAGGGACACAGCTGGCCAGTTTGGGAAAACATATTGAGAAGATCACAGAACACATGGAAAAAGGAAAACTGCTGATTGAATACTTGATCTTCATAAAAAATGCAAGGAAGTGTAAATTCTGGTGAGGAGGCAGGGCAAAATGGGAAGAACACAAGGACAAAGATGGAAGGGGGTCAGAAGGAAATGGCTGCCCATTTTGTAAGATAAAGCACAAGGACCAGGTGTGCCAGCTTGCAGAATCTGGTAACTAGTATAGAAATGACAGAAGACAGCAAATCTGGTACTTTTGCTCAAGGAGTGGAAAAGCATAACAGAATTCCAGGAGCTACAGGTGGATTCAGTTAAGAAAAGAGGCAGAGAAAGTAATGGGAGAACCGTAAGAGGGAAGTCTGGTAACAATTCTAGAAGGAAATAAGCTCCATGGCAACAACCAACATTCATAGCCAGGAGGAGTCATTGGTCAAACCTGCTCTAGTTCTAGAACTGTGTTAAAGGTGAACTGGACATAAGAATTCCAAAAGATGTAGTCTACATGGAGTTCAGCAAGACCTTTAACTTAGTCCTACATACTAGGCCAATAAAAAAAAAAAATTCAAGGAGCTGGGGATAGGGCCAATACAAAGGAAACAAATAACAGTTGTATGGAAGGACCTAGTGTTGTTCTGAGAGGGGCAATGCTATGAGTTAGGAAAGTGACTAGTGAAGAACCACAGTGTTGGGTATGGATCCATATTCTTCAAAGTGCTTGTCTCAGATATATTTGAGGGAACAGAGACCAGGATCACTCTCCCTGTTTATGGCACAAAGACAGGCACAGAGGTGTAGGATGGTGAGTCAAGTGATCAATCCGGAAAGGCTGAACATGAGGCCACCGAGGTGTTAAGGTTCAATGCAAAAAAAATGTGAAGTATTGCAGTTAGGCCACAGCATTCTTAATGGGAAGTATCAGCTGGGCATAGTGGACCTGATGGCAACAGTCAGAAAAGGGACTGAGGGTGTTGATCACACGTTGACCGGACCACCAGGAGCAGTGAGATGCAGAGGGCAGTAACAGCAGAAAGTAGAATGCTGGGATGTAACCTCAGGGAGGTAGATTCCAGAAGCAACCTGGTAATGCATCTACTCTGCTGGGTATTGGTTATACCACACCTTAAATAATGCATGCAGTTCTGAATGCCATATAAGGAAAAGGACATCAGGCTATTGGGAGTAATCCAGTGGAAATCTACCAGAAAGATCAGTGGGATGAAAGGGAAATTAATTTGACCAGAGGCTGTGACAGCTACAGCTTTTCTCACTTGGCACCAGAAAACACAGGGTGCAAGTCTTTATAGTGTAAGACTGTTGTGCAGTGGAGAGGTGAAGGGCTAATTTTGACCAGGAGGGAGAAAGGAGGCACAGACCACAGATTGCATGGACTTAACTACTCCATGGATTTCTGAAAATACTTTTTCACAGATACAGTTGAGGACCTCTGCAGCCAAGTAAAATAATAGATGTTGAACAAAAATTCAAGGGCATTCAAGAGGACATGGGACAGCTGAAAAACATTTAGAGAAAAAGTCGAGATGGAATGGAGGTGATATGTTAAACCTCCTGTAATAGAGGCTCATGGGATTTATGCAAATGGCCCCTTAAATGTCAAAGAAAACTTCTAGCTTGGCTAGGTTTTTCTTGTAGTTTTCACTTACATACAGATTATACACACATATATGTAATGTGTGTATTCATAGGTTGGTACTAGGCTATCGGCCCTAGGGCCTATACAAGCCAAGCCATAACTGTCTGGATATTACTTCCCACAAGATTTACTTCCCTGGACCCCTTTCTAGCAGGGCGACTGACATGATCCTTGGGGTGAATTTCCTATCTGCCATCCAGTAGTCAAGGTTCCTTTTGAAGAGGGCCAAGGAGGTGCTCTGCTTGACATGTATTTGCAGTCTATTCCAGAGTATGGTGAGTCTCTGGGTCAGGAACCTATCTCTCCAGCATGTTTTGTTCATTGTGATGAGAAAGTTTAGATACCTGGAGCGTGTGGCTCTGAGGGATTGGGATTTCTTTAAGTGGAGTATGTCCAACAGCTCAGGGTTTGACATGGCCTTGTATGTTAAGCAGAGATTGCCCCTGAGTAGACGATATGACAGAGTATAGCTGGAGTTTTTTTAGATGGTCAGCATAGGGCATCTGCTTTAGGCCTGTGATTCTTTTAGTGAGGTATTTCTGTGGCCTTTCCAGCTGTTTCAGATGTCTTGTGAGGTATATACCAAATGGGACATTGTACTCTATAATGGGTCTAATGAGGGATGAGTACAGTGGGGCAATGACCTCCTTTTTTCTGGATGAAAAGCCCTTAGTAATGAGGGGTGCTACATAGAAGGATTTCCTGACTGTTGTGGTGATGTGGTTATTGAAGGTGAGACCACTGTCCACCTGTGTCCCTATGTCTCTCATTAGTGTACTGCCACCTATGTGGTAATTCATGGGTACATGTTTTTTTCCCAAAGGGGATAACTATACATTTCTTGGCATTAAGCTTGAGCCCATGGCTCTGGCACCAAGCATCTGTTTCTGTAAGGACCTTTTGTAGAATATCCACATAATTTGGAGATACAATAATGGCTCCCAGTTTTACAGTCATCTGTGAACTTTGTTAGCCAGAGTCCCTTAGTGTTGGCCTGTACTTTAGAGAAGTAGATGCCAAACAAGAGCAGTCCCAGGACTGAACCCTGAGGTACTCCATTTGTCTGGAGCTGGATTTGGAGTTGGTTACTTTTACAGTCTGCATTCTATCAGTAAGCCAATTGGCAACCCATCGAGTGACACAGGGATTTATGCCCAGCTTAGTAAGTTTATCTTTAATTCCAGAGTGGGGGATGGTTTTGAAGGCCTTGGCAAGGTCCAGATAGGCTGTGTGAACTGCCTTACCCTCGTCCACAGCTCTGGAGACTGATTTGAAGAAGTCAATCAGGTTCAGGAGACAAGATCTGCCCTTCACGAACCCAAACTGGGTGGGGTCCAGTGTTTGAAGGTTGCCAATGTCTTTGTTGATAATGCGTTCCATGCCCTTGCAGATCAGGCTCGTCAGACTGGGGCAGTAGTTCCCGGGATCCAAGGTGGATCTCTCCTTGTGGAGTGGGATAACTGTAGCTGTGCACCACTCAGTGGGCACGAAGCCTGAGGTGAGGCTATGATTAAACATGACACTTAGGTGAGGTGCCAGTTCATTTTGTAGTTCATGTAGTACATAGCCCGGGATGTCATCTGGTCCCATGGGTGCTGTATTCTTAGCTTTGGAAAGTGTGGTTTCTATCTGTGTGGCAGTAATTACCAGAATTTGGCAAACTTTTGGTATTGAGATGGGCCCTTTAGTGGGTGAGAGGGGGGTGAAGTTGGCACTAAATCGATCTGCCAGGATATTGGCAATATCCTTGGGATCAGTATATTTAATGCCATTCTGTTGTAGCTCAGAGCAGATCTGAGTATTGCCATATATACAATACACACACATCTGTATACAAACACATAAACACAAACACATACAAACTCGCGTGTGTGTACATGTATAGATATATACACACACACACACACACACATATATGTGTGTGTACACACACACATATATGTATATACAGACACAACCACATATATCCACCTACAAAAGCATCCACTTATATTCATACACACACATTGTTTACCTTTGTTTTTGTGCAGGACAGTCAGTTACTATACACCATCTCAATCTCTCATCTCTAAGAGCAAACAAAAAAAACTTCATTGTCATAAGCTGATCTCTGTGCTGTAAATGATCAACTGATTATACTTAAATTTAGGGGTTCATAATGTGCCTGCACGGACCATTACATTGTGCCCTTTTCAGCTAAAAAAGTATATTTTAAACTGCAGCAAACAGTTGTTACAGTTTATACTTTGCCTGCACAAAATAAGTTTTAATTAAAAGAAAACAGCATTCACTTCTCTATATACTTTAAACTGTAACAAACTGCTTGCTACAGATTAGACCCCACATGAAGCACAAAAGTGCTCTGGTTTGACCATAAATGTAATATTGGCTTTTAAAAGCTGGTATTACATTGTTCGGCCATGGTGGTGCAGCGGTTACCATTGCAACCTCACAGCAAGAGGTTCTCCTGTTCGATCCTCGGCTGGGGTGCCTTCTGTGTGGAGTCTCATGTCCTCCCTTTGGTAGCGTGGGTTTCTTCTGGGTGATGCTGTTTCTTCCCACTTCCTAAAGACATGCTGTAGGTGGATTGGACCCTCTGAAGTGGCCCTAGGCATGACTGCGTGCATGTGCGTGCCTTCTTTGGAAGGTTCAGAGTCGGGCTGGCAACTCGACACTGTAAAAACTCCACTGCCAATTGTGACACCCGTGCCCTGGCCCAGCAATCAAGGAGCTTCAGTCCTCACCACTAACACCAGGGAGGGCATCTCCTATGAGAGGAAAGGATAACATACACACTGTAAAGTACAATTTCCCTTAAGTGCACACAGATCACAGTCAGTCTGGGGCTGGTTGCTCCTTTGCTCCCCAGGTCCCCAATAAGACTTTCCACTGGCACAGGTATAGGGTCCAGGTCTCAACCTAGCTGGCAAGTACCCTCTCTGACCCACCAGTCATTCGTGTCCCTACCCAGGTATCTGACACACACACACACACACACACACACACACACACACACACACACACACACACACACACACTTTAAGATAAGCATTTATACAACTTCACAGACACTCCTGGGAAAGGCTGACACAGATTCTCCAGCTGTGCCCCTTTACCCAGACTATACAGTAGTAATTACTGCCACCACCAGCTAATACTTATCAGCTACCCAAAGGCCCTTAAAAGGGTGTTCAATTATTACTGTGCAGTATTATCCAATTGGTAGTATAGCCCAGTGATAAAGCTATAGGAGAGGCTTAGACAGTAAACTCTATAAATATGCAATGTACTCTAGAGCTAACTTATCTCTACCCAAATCAGCCACAATTGAGAAGTTTTAAAAATATTTAACACGGTGGTGGTGCTGCGGTAGCATTGTCGCCTCACAGTAAGACGCTGCCCGGTTCGACTCTCAGAGCATCTTCTGCGTGGAGACATGCGTGAATGGGCGTATCTTCGTTGAAGGTTGTGCGTCAGGGTTGGCAACTCGGTATGTAAAAATCAACTGCCAATCATTAGCAGACCGGAGTTCTGTTGTGGCAACCTCTAACCGGGAAAAGCCGAAAGTCACAACAACTAAAAACATAAGACAATACTAGTACACCAAAGTGCTACTCAAGAGTTCAGAGATCACACAGAAACTTAAAATTCAGTAGTACAGTTCTGACATAACAGAAAAGCACTTAAGTCCAGTCTTTATAGTCCTAGCTATTTCTACAAGAAAACACACTTCTAAGATAACTTAAGAGCAAGGCAGTGCTGAGTTAGATGGTCCAAGATCAAAATGCTTAATCTCTGGTTCTCACTGTTTAAATTGAAATTGCAGTTCTGGTAAAACATTACATCATTTGTTTACACTTTCTGGTTTACATTATTTTACACTTAGAGCAATAAAGGACATTCCACATGTTAATTCTGGTCATTAACTTTAGCCTTAAAACAATAGGCAAGATGCTTACTCCAGACTCATCGACTCCAAATTCTAACTTCAAAGGACATAGAAAATATAATTTTAATTTCAAAGAACATTTGGAATGCTTGGCTTAGTTTTCCTTACAGCAGAAGGCAATGTTGCTACAATCCTGAAGTTCACATTTTACAGCGTTTTCTTTCATTTAAGAAACAAGCCTGGATGTTATATTTATATTTACAAATGCCAGAATTATTTATCAAATTCTGTTTGACTAGGCTGGTAGCCTTCACCTTTCTCTACTAGTCTTCACACCAATCATGAGCGGACAGGTGATCCACTGTGGCGACCCCTAACCGAGAAAAGCCAAAAGAAGAAAAGCTGGTATTTCATTAAAAAAGATCGTGATCAGGTGATTGCATTTTTCCCTCTCCACCTACCTTAACTACACTGTCATAGGCAGGGCAAACACTTTATAGAATTTTGCCACAAATATAAAATCTCTGAAACATCAAGTTTCACTGGGTAAGCACTAAGAACGGCTCAGAAGGTTGATGTCATGCTTCTCAATGGTCTGCATTTTCTTCTCACATTTTGAGTCTGTCCCTCGTAACAATTGTGGTTTTCATAATTTTTTTTTTTGTGGCAAATCAGTAAGGATCAAATTTAGTAAAGAATGATATGCATTTGAGTTTCACACTACATATCCTTCAATAAATGTATGATAGCAACAGACCTTTTTTATTTATTCTAGTAGCTTTCTAAGTTTCACACTACATATCCTTCAATAAATGCATGATAGCAATAGACCTTTTTTATTTATTCTCGCAGCTTTCTAAGTTTCTAAGAGCAATATTTAATGTGTAGAGAAAAAAATTTTTTTTTACTTGTAAACTCTAGTAAACTACTTGCTACAGTGTAACAAGCAGATGCTGCAGTTTGGACCACACAGCACAAAAGCACTCAGGTTTGACCGCAAATGTAATGGCAAGATCGTGATGGGGTGATTACGTTGTTCCCTGTCCTCCCACCCTAGCTACACTACTGTCACAGGCAAGGGTAACATTTAATACAATTTTTTTTCAAAGCCATCTCTGGAGCTTCTAGTCTCACTGGGCAAATGCTGAGATCGTCTCGGGAAGGTTGATGCCATGCCTCTCAGCTATTTAGATTTTCGTCTCACAATTTGAGTCTGTTCCTCATAAAATTTGCGGTTTTCTGAATTTTTTTAATGGCAAATCAGTATGGATCAAATTTACTAAATGACTGGCATTTGAGTTTGACTACATATCCTTCAGAAAAATGCACAATAACTCCAGACCTTTTATTCTAACAACATTCTAAGTTTATAAGAGCAATATTTAAAAATGTGTCCCTGTTTTTGGGGCTTTGCCCACCAATTATTTGTCTGTCCAAAAAAAAAAAAAAATTCAGAAAGAAGTAGGGAGCACTATGTGAAAGGGAATCAAAGCCCTGAGTGCGTTATTCCTCAGGGAAGTAAAAGAGGACTGAGATACAGTGCAGAAACTTAATGCCGTAGGCGGGACTGTTAGAAATCATTACTGATGTCACAAACAGGGAGGTGATAAACTTAAGTGGGTGGCACTGTTTTCAGCTTCGGTCCGAGGCAGAAATGTTATTTCAGTAAGGCGACAGTGTCCCTTTAAATTGTTTGTTCCATGTTTCAGGTCACAGCTCATTTAAAGCTAACCTCTTGACGCAAGAAATTTGGACAAAACTAAAACTAATCGGGGACAAAGGGCAAAAAACAGGGACAGATTTTAAATATTGCTCTTATAAACTTAGAAAGTTGCTGGAATAACATGACTTGTGTTAGCATGCATTTTCTGAAGGAAATGAAGTTTGAAACTCATGTATGTCATTTAGTGACTTTAATCCTCAGTGATTTGCAAGAAAGCCACACGTTTTATGTGGAACAGACCAAAAATATGAGAGAAATATGGACATTTTGTGAAAATCTGGACAATCGAGTGGCACAGTTTAAATCACATCTGTGATTCTGTGGATACTTCCACGGCTATGTCAGTGCTACTGTTTTGAAGAAGTTTGCCTGGCTGACTTCTCTGAACCTCCCAGATGTGAAAAATGAGATTCTAAATTTTCCTTTGAATAGAAATTTAGTTGGTCTCGCAGTTACATAGTTTACCAAAGTATGAGGGGTAAGCTGATACAAGGAATCTCTAAGATTTTTCATCCCTCTTTTTCCATATTTTCTAAGGTATTCTGTAACCCCTCATTCAACTAAAAAAAATATATATATATATATATATATATATAATAGTAAAGTCTCAGCAGAATGTTGGTAAACAGATGTTTAAGAAGAAATGTCAAAGGGTTAAAAACAGGACACCCCTCCCAAAAAAAAGACAGCCCAACAAGTCAGACTATTTATGGGACCTTGTTTCCCCTCCCACCCTGGCAGTCCCTTTTCCATCCAGGAAGTCTGAATTTCTACTGCTCTCTTTGGCAACATATAGTTTCAAACAGGTTTTGAAGGTCATTCGTCAAGGTTTCAGATGACAGTGAGAAAATTCCTTCCCGTCAGTAGGTAATTCCTCATTATCCAGATTAGATCTGTGTATCCCACCCCACCCTCCATCCTTCAACATATGTTGTGTCAGGGAGTGATTGAGCCAGTTCCTCCTTCCCAGACTGGAATAGGTTTTTATTCAAGGATGTTTTTGGTTCCAAAAGAAATACATGGAGACCAGTTTTGGATCTTTCTTTATAATAAATTGACCCTGGTAAACAACTCCAGCTCTGAGAAGACACCACAGAAAAATCAACACCAGCAGGAACAGCAGTATATCGTAAGCTTTTATATCACAGAATTTAGCAATTTCATCTTACTAGAAGACTTCATCGGAATAAAGACATTTGGTTTTCCACATGTTTTATACTAGTCATTCCACAACTAAAGAACAATCATTGGCAGAAAATGTTACATTTCCTGCCATTACAAAATCCAAGTTAGCATTGTTAAAATTTAATACAAAATTCACAGAAAAATAATGCAAGTGAAGGTTTTTTTAAAGACATACAAATGGTATTTTCAAAGTTTACACTTATTCCTAAAACCATTTTTCATTTCAAAACAAAACAAAATTTGTATAAGTTTTCCATCACAACTTAGCAGCCCTCATTTTTAATACAGGACCCATCAAAAGTTGCCCATTAAGCCTTGGGGGTGTCACTGCATTTAACCGCATTTGCCATAACAATTCATGGTACTCCAATAGTTTAGTACAAAAGATAAGCCAGCAACAAGTGAGCCGTGTACCAGTAGTTTATTAAACTGCTATGACCACATTAAATGCAAAACAGACCGGTTTCGGCCAACAAAAATACTGGCCTTCATCAGTGTATTACAAACAGCACAACAGTGATCAAATCTTTATATAATAGATGAAAACATATCATTGGTTTGAAAATTACATATTAATCAGTGAACTCATGAATATTTATATTTTACAATAACAATAATATAAACTTGAGAATATGTAAAAGTACAATCATAAATATTCATTTAGTCCCGGATTAAATAAAGCTCCAAGTTTAGTAATCCATTTTTTCTCCCTAGCATTTAATTTATTATGCCAACCAGATTTATAGGTACGATCACCAATGAGTTTGTCTATAATAATAAAATGGAATTGAGCAGTTGGATGTGTAATGGTATGTTTATATAATGCATTGGTGGTACTTTGACATTTAATATCGCTAAGATGTTCAGACATACGCAAGCTAAAAGGTCTTGAAGTCTGACCTATATAGAATGCATGGCAATTGCAACTAGCCATATAGATTACCCAATCAGTGTTACAGTTGGCAAAAAAGCGAATGTCAAAAACTGTACTGCTATTTCTACTTGTAAATTCCTTGGACTTGAACAGGTGTTTGCAATTGACACAATGTCCACAGGGAAAACATCCAATCAATCTATCGCCCAAAATAGTAGTTTGATACAACCCAGGTAATCTGGATTCAGAATGATGTTTATAGTGATTAAAATAACCAGCTAGATTTTTTCCTTTGCGAAAGGAAAAAGAACATGTATTGGGAATGAATGGCTGAATCTTGTTATCAGCTTTAAGTATATTCCAATTATCTTTGATGATATTCATAAATTTATTGGTATTTCTGCCAAAAGTAGTAGTAAACCTTAGTGTATTAGATGATGCACATTTATTTTTATTTTTATAAATCAATAAATTATCTCTGTGCAGACCCATGGCATGATTCTGTGCCATAGTGACATATCCTGAGCTATAACCCCTATTCATAAATCTATTGTGTAGATCACGAGCATGATGTTTAAAAGTAACATTGTCTGAGCAATTCCGTCTAATTCTTAAAAATTGTGATTTTGGAATGTTTTTGGCTATATGTTTTGGATGAAAGCTGGAGGCATGGAGTAGAGTGTTGTATTGTGGGAATTTACAATACACTTCAGTTTTAAGGGTATCATCCTCATTTTTAGTGACCAAAACATCAAGAAACGTAATGGATTTTTGGTCATAAGTGATAGTAAACTGAATTCCCCATTTGTTGTCATTTAGATACTCCAAAAATTCTTTGAGATATCCAATATCTGATCTCCATACCATCCAGCAGTCATCCAAATATCTCCGCCAGATGTCAATATCAGGCAGAAACAGATTATGAGTATCATCATAAATCATGCTTTCCTCGATATAAGCCATAAACAGATCAGCATATATGGGGGCAAAGGAGGCCCCCATTGCTGTACCCTTGATCTGTAAATAACATTCCTGATCATAGAAGAAGACGTTTTTAGTTAATACATGCTCAGTTAGATTTATGAGAAATGTATTGAAACCAGGTGGATACAGGTTAGATTTGTAAAGCCAATACTCAATGGCATCAAGACTGGCCCAATGTGGGATGTTAGTGTATAATGAGCTAACATCCAACGTACATAGCCACCAATTCTGTTCTAATTGCATATCATTAGCTATGCTCAAAAATTGTGTCGTGTCCTGTATTCTAGATCTAACCCAAGGTAAAAGTGGTTTTAAATATTCGGTCAAAAATTCTGAGAGTGGCTCAGTAAGTGATCCTATGCCTGACACTATAGGTCTGCCTGGTGGATGTAGAGAATCTTTATGAATCTTAGGCAGAAAGTAAATAAATTGTCTGGCAGGGTCAGTGATGGTTAGGTGTTTTAGTGTTTTGTCAGTAATGATCCCATTATCAACCGCAGAATGTAAGAAATCTAGAATTTGTTGAGAAAATACTGGTGTGGGATCAAAAGGCATTTTATTATAATAACGGGCATCACCCAATTGTCGGTGCGCCTCAATGTCATAATAACTCCAATCCATAACCACCACTGCCCCACCTTTATCAGCATGAAGAATTACCAATTCCTTGTTTCTAACCAGTTCATCTAAGCTGGATATATCACTTTCAGTCATATTATTGGGCATAGGTTGTACAGAATTATGTTGAAAATGTAAATCACTGAGCACATTGCGTAGAAAAAGACCAACAGTGGGGTGCATAGGAGGTGTGAATGATGAGGCATGCTATCTGAATGCCTGCGTGTATTGTTGTTCTTCTTCCCCTTTGTCCTGAAAAAACAATTTAAGGTTGATGAGTCTGCAAAAAGAAAATAAATCTTGTGCAAAATTATCTTCAGGAACAAAAAAAACGGGGATAAAAGATAATCCTTTATTTAATAATGATATTTGTTCAGGTGTTAATACAACATTAGAGATATTACAAACATTGTTTACTTGTTGGTTAGTACTTCCATCAAAGTCTGAAGACTTGTAACCCTTTTTATGTTTCCTGCCCCCCCTGTTTGCCCTAAAGGGATAGTATGATTACTACGTTTGGGCATAGGGGACCCCATGGTGTGCTGTGTATCAGTATCAGTTCCTGATGAGGTGTCATGATCAGTCGAATCTATAGTATTACCACGTCCTTTTAAAATCGAACGTGGACGTTTCCTTTTGGAACTAGGTGTGTTAGTATTCTCTGCATTTTGAAATCTGACATGTCTAACATGTTTAAATGGTTGTCCTTTCTGATAATCAGACAAATCCCGTACTGTTTTGCATTTAATGTGGTCATAGCAGTTTAATAAACTACTGGTACACGGCTCACTTGTTGCTGGCTTATCTTTTGTACTTGGTTCTTCTTTTTGCCGTGCAACTTCCCGCGTGCAGGGGGACTTGTTTTAGGATACTCCAATAGTTTTCCATTGTCTATCCCTCTGGTTTGGTTCAACTTGCTCTAAAACTCAAAATAAAAATCTCCTATTAAGGCAGTCATTCAAATGCTTATAAAGTGCAGATGCTAATTTTGAGTAACGAGGACAGAATTAATGGCTAAAATGAAGCAACTGAATTTTACAAAAGTTCAGATGTAAATTTCATAGAACAATTGGGTTCAGAAGACAGCTAGAACCTGAATTATTAAAACAAACAAACCTCAAAAGCTGTGCCTATAGGGGATATTATGAAACACACAAAGCCAAGTACCATGAAGTTCACAAAAATATTGACAAACAATGCGACATAATTATTAAAAGAAAGTACAACAAGTTGAATAGAGATATTAGGGAATATAGGGAGGGCAGACAGTATCCCAACCTGCCCCACACCAGGGGAATGTATTTCCAGGATTTCCAGTCTGATAGGGGATTGGTATCCAGGGAAGAAACAACACCATCTACAACAGTTGTGGGGGAAGATAATGGTCCTATAGACACGGGAGAGCAAATTGATGAAAATTTTTCACCAAGAAGATCCGAACGTATTCGGAATCAGCAAGGGGGACAAACATACCCTGTATATCCGATTTTTTCCCAAGGGAGGGACAATCGGGTTCAGGGGAGAGGGAGGGGCAGAAATCAGGCATGGCAATAGGAAAAGGTATTTCTGTTACCAATGTAGGTGTATATCAGGTATACAGCAAACAAGGATATCATATTTACAATTACAGTGAAGTACCAGTAACTGAGGTTTGTTTTGATTTATTTACTAAAGGTTTTAAATTTGTACCAGCTAGAGGTAGCCAGTTAGTAAATAGTATTCTTGATCTCAAAATGTTTATTCGGAAGCTAAACCTTCAACATTTGTTTGGTCATGGGCCAGTGGCTCCCAGTCTGTTTTTAAAGAAATCTAGCACATTCAACCCACCACTACATCCCCAGCTCAGTAACTTAGAGAACAGAATCGAAAAAGAAATACGTAAGGAATTAACCCATGCACATTTTGATTACAACTTAAGTGCAGAGGAAACCAATGTATTGTATGATCTAGCACATAATCACTCTATCAGGGTGATGCAACCCGACAAGGGAGGGGGCACTGTCTTTATGAGTCAGATCTTGTATGAAAGTAAAATGGGGGAAGTCCTGTATGATACTGACAAATATACTTCAACCTCCATTCATGAAATACACCTGTCTTATAAAAAAATAGATCTGACCATAAAGGACATGTTAGACCAGGAGATTATTGAATTTGATATTTTTTCATTTTTAGAAAATAATCATCCCAAAGTGCCCACCATTTTTGGTGTGCCTAAAATCCACAAATGTGTGGAGGATCCACCGCTCTGGCCAATTGTGGCTGCACAGGGTTCCAAGATCCATCCCATTTCAAAATTCCTGGATTGGAAGCTTAAGCAGGTTTGGGGGAAGGAATCCCACCTTCTTAAAGATTCCTGAGAATTTTTGCGGAGAGTTACCAATGACCTGTGTACGCCAAATCTCACGTTCTTAACCATAGACGTGGTTGATTTATTTTCAGTAATTCCCACGGACATAGGATTGGAATGGTTAGAGGAGGCATTGTGGGAGTGTGCCGGGATTACCCACAATGATGTGAGTATGATTATTGGGCTGTTGGAGTTGGTACTAAAAAACAACTATATTTTCTATGGGGGTGAATATTTTCAACAGATTACTGGGATATCCATGGGGGCCAATTGTGCACCAACTTATGCAGATATCATAATGGCCGTTTGGGAGAAGAAATGTATTCATAAAAGTGGTTACGAAAAGAATTGGATTCATTATTCCAGGTTTTTGGATGATATCTGTATTTTTTGGGTGGGCCCAGTTGAGACCATTGATGAGTTTATTATGTATATCAAGGGTACCACTACTTTCCTAAAGTTTACTTATGAGACATCTGTGGAATTTGTTAACTATTTGGATGTTACGTTAACCAAAGATACATCAGGGTTTACTTCCACAGTTTATAGGAAGCCGACTTTTTCAGTTATCTACATTTTTCTAGTTCACACCCAGGGTTCCAAAAGAGAGGGATTGTCAAGGGACAGTTTGTCAGGGCCTCACGCATGACATCCCAGGACCTGCAATTTTATACTGAGTGTGACAAGTTGTTTAAAATGTTCTTGTAGAGGGGGTACCCTGCTTATTTGATAAATTCTGTGAAGGAAGAAGTTATGAAAGGGAGATCTACTAGATTTATGCCCATTTTGGGGCAAGGTCATTTACAAACCGGGCAGGGTAATAACAAACTGGACTTCCACAGTAATCAGTTATTGTTTATTACTGAATACAGTGGCAACATTGGTAACATAAGTAGGATTGTAAACAGGGAATTTAAATCTTTCCAGCAATTAACAGACCTTAGTGGAATTAAGAATATCACTTTTAAAACTGTATACAAAAAAGGTTTTAACATCAAGAGAATTCTGGAGCAGGACACTAAATTATTTCAGCAAGAAAATTCCCGTAGAGGGACTTACAAGTGTGGACGGTGTTCTCAGTGCAAACACATTTCTAATCAAGAATTTGTATATTTGGAAAGTAGAAGTAGGAAGATCATTTCCAAAAAATTTTACAACTGTCTTTCCTACGGGGTTGTCTACTTGGCAGTGTGCCAGTCATGCCAGGCATTTTACGTAGGGAAGACCAAAAGGCAACTCCGTAGAAGGGTGTACGAGCACCTTTATGATATACAAAAATGTGATACTAACAACGCACTTTATAAGCACCTTACCATATGTTCTGGAGGGACCTTTTCTTTTTTTGTCTTGGATTCTGTTTCCAAAGAAGCCAGGGGTGGACCCTGGGAGGTATTATTATCCCATAAGGAAACATACTGGCAAATCTTTTTAGAATCTAACAGATTTCCTGGGCTTAATGATACTGTATCCATTATTCCATATTTAAAGCTCAAATCCGACAGGATTTGAAATATTAATTTGAAATACATCAGGAGAGTTTCTGGTATACAAAAGAATGTATTTTGCAAACTTTAGATATATGAATATATATACAACACTATTGCTTTTATTGGTTTTAACATGCTTGGGTTTTAATATTTGTTTTATTTTTTAGTACATATGAAAATGTAAAGGATTTTATGATATTCATTGTGTGGCTTTAAAAGTGATTAATTAACCTAGCAGTGAGTCAAGTATGCAATTGTTTCAGTATTTAAACCTGTGTGATTTACCAAGTGTTTGTCTGATGAAGTCATACGCTTGACGAAAACGTGTGTATAACTTTGTGGCGTTAAAGAAAATAAACTGTTGTTTGGCGGATTTTGAGCATTGGAGCCTTATTGTGAGCTGTTGCGAGTGGTTTTGTATCACAATTCTCTTCAGGTGGAGTTTGTCTACCGGACTGTCGTGTTTGCTTTGTTGGTTTGGTACTGGATTCATTGTGTTTGGAGGTTTGATATTATGAAATTCTTAGCTCTTCCATGAAACTCTTAAGTGCTGTAAGCCTTTTTTTAATTTAGATCCAGACGCATGGACTGTTACTAAAGGTGTAGTTGTATATCTCATATCCAAGCTTTTGCACTTAAGTGCAAATACATTTATTTGAGATGCATAACTAGCCAAATTCGAGGAAATCAGGCGAAGAGAAGCTCTGGCTCATGACAGCTTTTGCCCCCTCCCCCATAGGTGTATCCCAAGGGAACAGAGACACCAGCCAGGGGGGTGCAATAAATGTTGGTTTTTAAAATAGCAGCTGTCGAAGTGACATACTGAGGCTAAACTGCAAATCCATTTTAAGAGCTAACAGCAGTCACTTTTAGCCGCAAATAACCAAACTGAAAAACTATTATGGTACAACTAGAATTTTTCAATGATCTGTGCATTACCATTAAATCTACAAGCAAACTAAACAATTTAGCCACATTTCAGCCTTCAGAAACTCTGGTGCCAGTGTGTGATGGGTGTTAACTGCAGATAAATATGGATATGACAGAAATCAGGGTTTAGCTGAAAAAAAAAAGGAAATTCCAAGCAGTCAGAACAAAATAAGTAGAAGTTATGAAGAAACTAGATTTTATAAACACTGGCACTAAAATTTATAGAAAAGTGCCTCACAACTGCGCATTGCTAATTAACAAGAATGCCATAGCTGCTCAGATGTTCACCAGGGCCCGCACAGTACAGGTAATCGGAGAGAAGGACTGCACAACAGAAGATCAAGTAGGTTGGGATGGTGCTAAGCAATGTCCCTGGGAGGGACAGAGGAAAAAGTTAAAATAGCAAAAAACTATAGACACAGACTTGGAGTATTGATACACAAAGTGGAGAACATGGTAGCTGGAGAGGGTTAAACATCAAACAAGGCATGAGGAACAGCATGTAAGGCAGTGGAACACCTGGATGAAGGATATGGCAGAATACACTTATCAGTGGATGGGCAATTGTAATTTTACTTCTGGTCTGCCACCTATATCCCTTTTAGAAAGAGTAAGGTCCCATACCCAAGCTATACCCCCAAATAAAATTAGTGGTATGAAAACCTTAAAAATACATTTGGAAAGCATGGATAGGCTAGCAATTACCTGTGAACCTATAACGTCTCCAGTAATGTCACTATCTCCCTAACCCCTACTTGTAATTCTTGAAGCAGGTTATGATGGCACCACTGCAAGTCAGTGTCCTGATACCTGCACTGTTCTTCAGAATGGATGATGTCTTTGACATTATTCCTTTTCCTGACAAAAATCATGCTGCACATATTCTTTCTACAGTAGCCAAATTAATACCTTATCAAGTGATTCTCCAAGGCCACACGAGTCTAGAAAAACAATATTCAACACTCCCAAAGATACCAGACAGGAGCTCTTCTGTTCCTGGCACCTAGGAAAGCCATGTACCTTACACAATTTCACTCAAGGAGCAAACTGGTAGTGCTGTTTGCACAGACACATTCTCAGACCACATAATGTGCATCATAATGTATCAATGCTTTTAAATGGACATATTCAGCTGTGTGTGTGTGGGGGGGGAGGGGTACCAGTAGACATACCACACAGGACACAACAGCTCCTGTACATAATGGAATGTAGCAATGTGCGAGATGGAACAGGATGTGTAGAGCAGTAGAGATGGTGAATACATTGATACATGAAGGGGTATCATAATAACATACTCTGTTCTGCAATGTGCACAGGAAAGTGAGGAATGGTCCTAACACTGCAGAAAACAGCTAACTGGTCACAATGCTAGAGGAGCACAAATAAATACAGGACATCCATAGAAGGCCAAACACAGGCACAAACTCTTAAGTTGTGTATCCCATGGGTGTACAGGTCTTTCCATTAGCCCACAACAGTGGTCTTGGATGGAAAAGTTTAACAAGCAATTTTCAGTGCTACTGCAGGCTCTTACACATATAGCATGTTCATTCTGGGAAAAGGTAACACAGAAAACTTTTAATGGAGCTAATTCTGGTTGTGAGTGGTGATGGACATCAGTGGGTGTTGGTGGCTAAAACAGGACTCCACAACTGGTGCAGTAAAGGATAGCCAGTGTGATATTGCACTCCAAAAATAGCAGATGGAATATTGCCAAGTACATACCCACCACAGAAAGTGGACCACCAACAAAGTAACTCACAAAGGTAGAGTTCCTGCTGTCCCTGTCTGGAGACAGGAATTGGAAACTCAAATCTGGTGATGGCTTGAATGTGGGATCTGAGCTAGAAATGATCACACAGGTATCCATAAAAAATGGACAAGTTTAGTATAGCCATTACATGCCCATATTGAACAGTGCACTGATTGTGTGACAGTTTATTCAGCAAGAGGATTGTTCATATCTGTGCTCACAGTACATCCAGGCTGCAACATCCTGCATGATAAGATAAATATGTGCCGATGTGATAGCCACAAATTGCCGTCTACCTCTACACTTGTCATTGGGGGTTTAGGCATACATGATTGATTGCTGTCACAGGTATCTTGTCTTTATACTTTTACAAATTCTGCTATTGGAGATACCAGCATAATGGGGCAGCACGTCTATCAACCGAACACCTGTATATGACAATGATAGCAATATGCAAATTGTACTTCCTGATTTATGCAGTATCAAAGCCACGGTGGTACAGTGGTAGTGTTGTTGCCTCACATCTAAAGGTTCTCCTGTTCGATTCCCAGCTGGAGTGCCTTCTATGTGGAGTCTGCATGTCCTCCCCGCAGTAGAGTGGCCTCCAAAAAACATGCGCGAATGGGAGTGCCTTCGCTGAAGGTTGGGTATCAGGCTAGCAACTCGGCACTAAAAATCTACTGCCAATCATTAGCCGACCAAAGTTCCACTGTGGCGACCCCTAACCAGGAAAAGCCGAAAAGGCAAACTGTCAACAGCTGTAAAATGGGAGGTCCCACATGCATCGTCCACATGTAAAGCCCTTATGGAAGGACATGCTGAACTTAAAGCTGCACCCCCATTAGGCAGGTTTCCTGTAACTTTATCACTCAGACTGCACAGGAATCTGAATTCCACTTGCCCACTTTGAGCAACACTGCATCTGATGTGCATGTACATTCCATACAGGAGAGACATAGTGGTTTGTGACATAGCTATGACTCATGGAATGTCCCTGAACTGGGGTACAACACTTGGCATTAATCAGCAGATTTTCAGGTCAGTGATCCAGGCACACACTGTTACTGCCTACCATCATGGAGATGGTGAGCGTGTTGCAAATATGGGATGTGCTACACCTGTGTGGCTTGTGGGTTGATATGGAACACATTCCCAGTGTCATGCACTACAAGGACAGAGAACAGACTGTGGTATTGAGGACATCAATGGCTAACATTACATCTATTGTTACTTCAATGAGATGCACGGAAACCATCCTTCATTCTGTGTCTGCAGGTCATGCAGTTCATGTCTACGCTAGGTCCTAGATATAAAGTTGCTGAAAATAGGCTGACCATATTAAGATAAAAGCATTTCTGAGACAGTATTGCTGTTATCTCTGGCCACACAGACCAACATTCATATTTATGGTCAGCTATTCCTCATGCTTCACAATTAATGCACTCCGCCAGGCTACACAATATTGTTTCTTTAGTTCTACATCTGCAAAAGCATATTTGTGAAGAGGGAACACTATAGTTACCAGTGGCCATCATCTGGGTCATGGACACCATATAGTTGTTACCAACATGGGACAACTATCAGGGTTAGCACACATACTCTTGTAGTTCTGTGCCTTATCTACCACAAACTAAATCAGACTAAAGGCTACCATAGACACATTGCTGATGTTCATGACACCACAGCTCTACTCTGCCCCTGAAAGATGTGATTCTTGATTCCCCACAACCTGACACTGCTACACTTGACTATTATGTCCACCTGTCATGACCTTGGTCTGTGCAATAGTGTTGTTGTCAGCTGTTAGTCCCTCTACCTGTGCAAGTGATGACTCTGCTCAATTCATTCTAACTTGTATGGGTAACATGATGTCTGATGTATAGCATAGCCAGTACATGAACTGCTTTGCACACTTTGGGTGTGATACTGCAAGCATAATTTTATTCTCTGTATTGTGGTCCATACTTGTGGGCTAGGTTCTGTCTGTTTGCTAGGACCCTGGAACACACACATCTCCAAATGACACGCAAGAGTGACACTATTATATATGGCCTGCTACCTACTTGTACAGTAACAGTATATACTGGCATCTGTCTCCCTACATGAGGAACTACCACTTGCTAACCCTGTGGTAAGTCACCCTCTATGAACCATCATTGTGGGCCAGACAGTTTCAACACTAACAGTTGAGGCAGTGACACTTCTGTTGATGTATCTGACACCATCTGGACCAGGTGGGGCTATGATAATGTATGGGCAACCAATGACTACCAGGACCTGGGAGAAATGTGCTAGGCTGTTAAACGCCACCACTGTGATGGTTCTGTCATCTTTGGGAACCACATGTACTCCTCCACATGCTGCAGCAAAATGTCAAGGAGCTGGAATTGGAGAAGCATGGCTGCCACGTTCAATATTCCCTCATATGCTCATGGAATAGAAGCATGGCTGCCACATTCCATATTCCCTCATATGCCCATGAAATAGGAAGCATGGCTGCCGCATTCAGTATTCCCTCATATGCCCATGGAATAGGAGAAACATGGCTGCAGTGTTCAGTATTCCCTCATATGCCCATGGAATAGGAGAAACATGGCTGCAGTGTTCAGTATTCCCTCATATGCCCATGGAATAGGAGAAACATGGCTGCAGTGTTCAATATTCCCTCATATGCCCATACGGGCACTGAAAGATCCTTGTAGCTAAGACCGTTAAAGATGCACATCCTTTTGTCCATCATTCTCATTTTTTCTGCTTGTGTGCAGTACAGTTAAGCAAGCAGTTGTATGGTTTCCCTGTCCAGATGGAAGAAGTTCAGTATCTGATGGTCAATCAGGTGTCAAAGAAGGTGCTGAAGGTAAAATGTGTGATGGAGTTAGAAGGCTGCAACACTGACTCTTTGTACAACCACTGTGGTCTTTGGATATAGATGCTACTGTCACAAACATTGTAGATTGACTGTTCACCATCTGTCCTTGGCATTCAGAATATGTTTATGCTGTGGCATTGTACATCTCTTTTAGAAGTCACCACATACCTCTTCTATGTTGGATGCCATCATTTGTGTAATTGCTGTGCCTCACTTACATAATGAACCTCACTTCTATATCATTGTTATCTGCATGTACTGAATTTCTTTTTTTTTGTTCTAGTAAAGTCACATTACTTTGATCTCTAAATCCTCCCTGCATGTTTCTTCCACCTACACTATTTTATTCAGTCCTTAATACTAAATGTTTGTGAATCCTGGCCTGTGTCTTAACTCAAAATTCTCATTCAAGCCCATAGTGCCTTTTTTGTATACCTTCAGTTGGTGTCCTTTTATATCACACTATACATGAGATATTGCACTTGTTTGTAATTATGAAAATATTCCCATATGTACTGTTTCAAAAAACAAGTGACTTGCAAGCTATCACATGGCATCAGATAAAACCTTAGATGTTGCTGAAGCAAATTATCTTTAAAATTTGCACTGTAAGTTAAAATTTGCACTGCACGTTGCATATCTTACACAATATCTAGTGTTATTTTTATTGATTAATTATACACAAGCATATGTTTCATATTTCTGTAAATATCTTGGTAAACAAGCACTGCTAAAGGAATTTCCTGTCATGAAAGCTTATGTCTGGTTAGAAAATGTGTTCTAACAAAATATAAATAGGTTGTACAGTTTCCAAGATATAACCGTTTCTTTGTGAAAGTATAGCAAAAATATAATTTTGGGTTTGTGTGCACTTTCATATAATATTTATGGGAAGACCATGAATGCACTAATACTTGCTGATAACATTGCTATTTGTACAGTGTTAATAGTTTATGGTTCCCAAAATATTTAAACTTATCTAATGCTTTAGGTTTATTTTTCAGAAAATGCTTTGGAATGCAAGGTGTGTAGGCTGCTAGAGGTGTGACATTCTACAGCACATAGGTGTTGGTGAGTTTTGAACCATTGTGAACTGCTTGTATGAATTTGTTTGTTTGAGTTAATATATTTGTTGTCTACAAACAAGGAATTACTATGTAATTCTTGAAAACAAAGACTTTCGGATAGTTCTAGATTATGTTCTTTTTCTGTGTGATAATCGTATTTTTGTCTAATGCCAAGGAAGTTTTTATGCCCATAACTAAAGATTCTGTGTTAGGAGCAGCATTTGTGTAACAGATGTTACATTTATTTCTCTTGTTTAATATGGTCAGATCATCTTTTTTTTTACAAGTTTTTCTTTGCCTTATAAATTTTGTAGCTTAGGATAACTTGCATTAATATATACTTATGAAATGAAAGAGCTCTTAAACAGTCAGTTTTTCTCTGGGGAGTACCATTGATCTTACCATGCAATGCAAGGTCAGATCCACATAAATTCATACTTTCTTCCTCAGTAGTCATTGCAGGTACTCTGCTTAATAAAATCTGGAATAAGATCTCTAAATCTTTCCAAAAGTAGAATTTTGTAATGAAAATAATTGTGTGTGTGTGTGTATGTATATATGTATATATATATATATATATATATATATATATATATATATATATATATATATATAAACACACACACACACACACACACACACACACACACACACACACACACAGGATTTAGGAAATAACTGCAATGACCATATAAAAACACATGGTGGCAGGGCATACCACACATGGTCAAGTATGCTTCCGACATCTGTATATGTCTTTTTATTTTAAAATGTCCTTGTATTGTGGCTTATTTGAAAAAGGTAAGGTCATAACATAAACATATCCAGACATGCACCATGTAGGCTACCACATGCATTTTATCTGGATTTATAGTTATTTTCCTTGTTAAATGGCAATCTGTTTTTAGAGAAACTCTCTGGCTAAATGATTTCTTGGGTTAAGGCTGTGCATTTGAGCGCATTTTTTTTATTCTAGTATATTATAAAATGTGTACTCTGTCTAGTGATGAGTAGATGGCGAAGCTACACTTTTGTGTAGAAGGATAAAGGGCTACAATCTGGAAATTGGGACACAGTCCAAAAATCCTGAGTGTTGCTCAGGTTCCTAAGTACAAATTTCTTGTAAGGAAAAAATGAAGAAAATTATGAGAATCAGGTGTAATAAAATAAAAACTGCCAGTCCTCTGAATAAGAATTGTAAATACTTTGTACTGCTCATTGGATTCAGTTGATTGCGCAGGAAAACAAAGACAGAACAAGCAGTAAAAAATGACCTGATAGAAGTGCACTAAGACTGAGATGTCAGGGACGCCTAGTGCATTTCCCAGGCAGTTAATCTGGAAGGGATAGTTTTGCATTCCAGAATAAAAGGTACAATAGCTGATCTTATAAGACAGTAAATTGTTGCTGTTTGCTAATATACCACTAGGATCACAGGTAACTCGAGCAGCCTCTATACCTAATGGTGGCACTATGCCTAGCCAACAATTACTGACCATGTACCTGTCATTGGCAGGCTGTCTGCACAGCTTTTCATGGTACATATACAGTGACCATCTTGACAACCTAAAGTGGGCAGTAAACTAATGTAAGGCTATCCCTGCCAAGCTAGTCACATATTCAAGAGTCGGCTCATATAGAGAATATCGGTTGTATACTTGTCAGGGGAGTTTTGTCTTCTAATGTACATACAGATTGGTCTGCTGTGGTTTCCTACTGAGCAGATGTTGTAAGATGTGCATACATTTGTATGCCTTATTTTCACTCCTATACTTCATGTGAATTACAGCACAGTTTTTATACTGAATTGCCCTTCTGGGCGACATTTCTGAATTATGAGCTCCTAGTTTAGTATTACTAGCTTCTGTGCAAAACTTTTATTTTGTACAGCACATTTTTCTGAATCTTCCCCAAGGAATATTTTATACATGTAGTCTGAGTGTGAAAAAATAAGATGGAAGCAGAATTGCATGCATTTGTTTTATTTTTCCATTTATAGTATTGAACTATTCTGCATTTGTATTGATGGTCTTTTTATTTTCAGGATGAATTTAAAATGTCTTTACAAGGAAACTAAAGACAGTCTGTGATTGATTTGGGGCTGTAATTATACTGCAAGTCTACTAGTGATCAAAACACTCATAGGCTCTCAAAAATTAGAAAAAAAGCAATGTCATTTCAGTAATGCATGCAATATTACAGATAATATAGACAAGTACAGAACTGTTATTCTCTCACAGTCTCTCTCCATTTATTGTAAATTGCAATAGACACACATTTAGCATGTCCAAAAAGATCTGTTTCTTCAGTTATGAGGTTTGTGTTTTTAATGGTTAGGCACTAGATTTAATACCATCCCCCTTTCTCTAATACACCACACTGATGGTCAGTTTACAAGGATTTGTATTGCACATGCTGTTGGTTCATTTATCATTCTGCACATCCAGTCTTATTCTACCACGATCTATCATGCACTAGTTTTCTACATTTCTCTGTAGTAATCTGTATTTAATAGGTATCCAAAGTTTGGCATAGAGCAGTGGAATAATGTGCCCACTGTACTATGACAGAATACAGAATGTTTTCTGCATCTGTGAGCAGGCTGGGCAATTAATATTTTGTATTATAACAGAAATGCACATATGGCAAACAGTAAGATTGCAGCATCCCAGTAAAACTATTATGCTATTTAATGTATTATGACCTTTTAATATGATTCTTCTCTTACAGACTACTATAAATGCTTTAATGGTAGATTCCTCAGTAACACTGCAATGACTTCATATGCATGAGGTAATTAATTTTAATATTTGTGCTGCCTGACCAGTGAACGAAAGGGGGATATCTACTGTATTGTATACCGACTCTAAAGTAGTGCAAAATGAGGACGAGACATGCTACTAACTCCCATATAACCATGCTATCTCACTGCAGCCAATTAGCTAGAAAACATAATTTTATAAAAGGCATGTATGTTCTGAAAGATGACTTATAATTCTAATAAGGCACACCAGCGATGCCATTGTTGTGGATAATGACATTTCCTGTAATCCTCAGTGGAGGAGAACACTCTAGTTCATACAAGGCAAATTATCTCACAAAATATACTTTCAGTCGTACTGTACACTATTGTTTAAATACGGCCTTTGGTTTTAATTTCCTACATTTGTCACCTGGGTAAGCCCACCGGATACAAGTTTCTGTTTTAATGTGCAGCTTGAGAGCACTGTCTAGTAAAGTGACTCCCTCACTGTCACATTGCCAGTTAGTTAGTCATACTGAGTAATCTGAAAATTCCAGGTTTTATTTAGAAACAGCTTTTTTATAGACACAGCTTTATTTATGTCACAAAAAAATATAGTACTTAAATATTAAAGCTGATTGCTAAGTTTTCACATCAGTGTTTACACTTCCGTTGTGCTGTAACCTGAATCAGTGAATTGAATGACAGAAGAGTCCCATACGTGTGAATCATTCATAACACATTTACTACCATCATGTTTCCCTTATTTAATTCTGTACATACACTCTGTAATATTATGTGACTGTTTTTAGGCCCTATTGTATTTTTACCTAATGGCAGAGGTAGTATCCGACTTGGATGCATGAACAAGTGGTTTATCACATAGCACTGCTCTCATCTGGACCTCATCATATAGTGCTGGTTTCCTCTGCTGTAAATTCCATTATTTCCACTGTGTGTAACAGAGGTTCTTTCATCTGTGTTCAGAATGATCCTACAAAAACAAAGCATAACAAGGCTTACATGTTATTAGCATACATTATTATGTAAATTACAGTACTGCTTGTGTCTATAACCCCTTCGTCTCCCCAAGGTTGTATAAAATGGTGCCTATTGCTAATAGATGGACTTGCCCTTCTCATTTGTCAAGGGTCATGCCTCACATTTCATGTAATGCTGAAGCAGCTGCTAAGTATCTGGAGTATCCACCTTGATCTAGCATTTCTGAAATGCTCACTCAAAAAAAAAAACTACCCATTTCATTTTAGTTGCTTTAATACGCATAGAGTAGGAGGACCAACTCATATTTTGTGTAAGGTACCTATTGATACTCACTGTCTAGCTAAACCCTCCTCCTCTCCTTCCTTTTTATCAATGCACTGTATCACGCTGGGATACTGTGCCTTATCCATGCTATACTGTAGCAATTCAGAAATTAGGCTGCAGTCTTATCCCACTTTGCCATTCAGTGGTTGTACCTAAGATGGTGTCTTCCCAGATTTTTTATATATGTATATAAATCCAACCCAAATCAGTGCACGGACTCAGTCAATATGCACCTCCAACTAAAACCAAACACAGTCCAGCACACAAACAAGTGGAAATGCTCTAGTACACATCAGCAGTAATGTTTCGTCTCACTTCCCAGAATGTACCATATAGGTACTTAAACCAGTGTATATCATTTAGAAGTCAAGGAAAAACAAATAAGCAGGTAAATTAAGTCTCAAAGGTCATTTAATGTAGTACACTCAAAGTAAAATTCGAGCCATGTAATCTAAGGCTCCAACTGTGGTGGCCGAAGCCATATGCTGACATTTCTGAAGCTCAACTTCATGAAAGGGAGATGAAAAACAGAAAAATGTAACACAAGTGTTTCTGCAGGGGGGCAAACCCCCCTGCACCCCCCACTACTTATTTATTCCAACTCCCAGATCACACTACAGCTCAAAGGGAAATCTCCCGTTCTTCAACTTTAAGGGGAACCATATATATATATATATATATATATATATATATATATATATATATATATATATATATATGGTTCCCCTTCACAAAGTCAAATGGCCACAATCTCGAAAGTCATATGGTTGAGACCATATGCTCGAAATTGTGGAAGCTCGACTCTGACTGGGAAACGGCATACAGCGCAGAATGGGAAATTTCCCTTTCTGCACTGTAGTGCGATCTCTGAGTTGGAATAAATAAGTAGTGGGGGGTGTGTGGGGTGCAGGGGGGCTTGCCTCCCTGCAGAAACACTTTGTTACATTTTTCTATTTTTCAGTTCCCTTTCACGAAGTCGAGCTTCAGAAATTTGAGCATATGGCTTCGGCCATATGCATTTTGAGTTTCTGAACGTTCGACTTTGTGAAGGGGAACTGTATATATATATATATATATATATATATATGTGTATATATATATATGTATATATATATATATATACAGATATATATATATAGAGATATATAGAGATATATATATATATATATATAGATATATATATATATCTGTTTGTGTATGTGTGTGTGTGTGTGTGTGTGTGTGTGTGTATATATATATATATATATAGACACACACATGAATGCATGCATACACATGTTGCGTTCATTTGACTGTCAGTTCACTTTGCTACTTTATTCAATCTAAAAGTCATTTAATTGAAAAGTGTAAAACGATAAAGATGACTGCTGGTGTGGTTTTGGAGGATAAAAATGACGTTACAAATTAATATCGATTAGTATTTTTACCATGATTATTCCCTGTTATGTTGCCCCACCATGTCTAGAAGTTTAAGTATGTACATCAGCAGTGATTCAATGTGTAAGGAGCATTATTTTTTCTCCATGGTTGTGTGACTATGGAGTTAGCATATTTAGATTGGAGGGCATGGAGGGTGAAGTCCCCCATATTGGGGGGTGCAGGGGGGGCTTGACACCTGCAAAAAATCTTCTTAATGAATATTTACTGTGTGAACTTGACAGTGAAATGAGTGTCAATCAAATGAATTGTAGATTAAATGAAGCACTGTTACCTTTTGATTTAAATGAAATGGCAATGTAGTGAGATATAATTATATATACATATATAAAATGGGTTATTGAGAACTCAACTTCTTGAAGTGAAAGAAAGCTGGTACAGCTGAATTAATGTAATCTGATCACAAGTACCAGCTTATTTTAGTACAGGATTGCAGTGCAGTCGAGATCAGGGAATTTACTTTCTCCACTGTATTGTGATCTCAGAGTTGGTATGTAAAATTAGCAGGGGCTTTGGGGGTGCAGGGGGCTTGTTCCCCACAAAGATAGTTTTTCTTTGAATCTTTGTAATTCTGAGGTGTGTATTCATATGTTTATGCTTCAAATCATTTTAATTCTATGATATGATCTGAAAGTTATGATATATTGAGCATCTTTCAAACACTCTTTATGGATTCCCTTCACAATCTCTAAGTTTTAAAACTTCAAACTGCAAATGGTCAAGAGCGTGAGAGAGAGAAGAAAGCACATCAAAACAAAACCAATTCCATGACTAAACACAGACACTCTACAAATAATGAAGCAAAGAGATATAGCCTGGTGACGGTATCAAACATCCAGAACCTAAGCTTCCCTCCTGCAGTACTGCCAGCTAAGAAACCCAACCAAAACGCATGTTCGGAACAACAGTGATACTACACACTACTCCAGAAAAAACATCAAAACAGCCCTCAAAAATTTTGGGCCACTGTTGAGCAACTCTTAAACCAATCCCAAACCTCCATACTTCCACAGACAGCATAGCAGCCCAATTTAAGTCACTTCATAAATTCCTTACAGTCCCTCCTAAACAATAGCACTCCACTAACTATTGCCAGTAATTCATAGATTCATAGATTAGTACTAGGCTAACTGCCCTTGCGAGCCATTTTAAGCCTAGCCAATTATCCCCTGTGAGATTCAAACCCTGTACCTTGTGTTTGTAAGGCAAACACCTTAACCATTAGGCCATCCTCTCTGTCTTAAGCCCATGCAAATTAGCCACATTAAAAAAACTCTTCATACTAAAACCAACAATACTTGCTGCAGACCAGCTACACCTCTGAGTTTGTAAAGTTAGCTGCAGACTCTATTTCATACCCAGTCTCCATACTCATTAACCACTCCATCTCTGAACAATACATCCTAAGCTCTGGAAAATCTCTCGCACAAAGGAGGAACATTCACAGAATTAAACTACAGCCAATTGCCTTACTACCCCCCTAAGCAAAATTTTAGAAAAATGCATACAGTCTCAACTAATGACCCACCTACTACTAAAACAACAACCTCTCTACCTCTCAATATGGTTTTAGACCTAAAGATAGCACCACTACTGCCCTCCTCAACTTCAGTAATTCTATCAACCAGCTAAAGAACAGTGGCAACCATGTATCAGCAACTTTTGTAAATATGTCAAAGCTTTTGACACTGTCTCCCAACAAAAACTACTGTATGAATTATCCACCATTAGTCTTTCCAGCTCTGCTGTTGCATAATTTCATAGTTATAGTTATCTGTCTGAATGTCAACAAGCAGTCAAATGGCAGGAAGAACTCTCAACCCTCCTGTCTGTCTCTGTTGGAGTCCCACAAGACTCAGTCTTAGGCCTCTGACCAAGCCACAACTGCCCAATATGTAGGTGACTCCACCATCATCCGCTCATCTCCTCCCATCCCCAAACTCATGACCAGAACCCAAAAGACCTTCTGTGACAGAGTGCAGTATCCAACAGAAAATCAGCTTATTTTAAACATAAACAAGACAAAATTTGTGCTTTTCACTAATAACAGAACCTCCCCCTCCACCCTATTCTACTTCCTTGCCTCCGACAATACAAAAATCGAACCTGTTAATACCAAATTACTAGGAGTCACGATTGATAACTCACTAAAATATGACAAACACATAGCACTCTCCATAAAAAGGTCTGCATTAAACTAGGTTCACTATATAGAAACAATACATTTCTCATCCCTACCACAAGACAGTCTATTGCCAAAGCATACCCACTATCTACTTGAATGTATGCCTCCCTTATTTTCACTAACCTTAGGAAATTTGATATTAACAAACTAGAGGTCTGTCACAAGATAGCTAAATTTGCTGCCAGCCTCCCCAACTGAACACACCACTGCACTGCCTTAAAACTATTAAATTGGCTTGATGTTAGAAAAATATATATTTACATATATGCTGCCTAGGAAAATATATATTTACATACATGCTGCTTAGGAAAATATGTATTCAAACATTCAGACATATATAAGTTGTGTGGTCAGATATATAGAGAAATGTGTGCCTTAGACAGGAATAAATGTGCTCAAATCTATTTGGAGAGCAAAGGTTGAAATATGTAATGCATTTAATTCTGTTTTACTAGAATAATAGTAGAAATAAACTCGCATATTATTGCTTGAAGCATAAGCTGCAGTGTGACTAGAAATTTGGCCTTGGCAGAGATCAGCCCGGCCTGGCTCATGTCTGTCAGTGAAAGATTATTTTGCAAAGTTAGAAAATAATGAATCTGTGTGCATGTGTATCTTTTCCTGCTTCCACCAGAAGAATAGCCTTGTGCGCACTATCAAAGATAATGTCCAGCTGGTGAACAAGAAAGAGACAAAGAGAAGCATTAAAGAAGACATGCACCCATTGTATTCGAACTAATCTAAGAACCTTGAATTGGCTACATCCTCGGAAGGGCATTGTGACTGACCAGGTGCTTGCAAGGCTGTAATATTCTCATGGGAAAAAGATTTTTGAAAAACACCATCTCAGCACTTTTCATAAGTTACTATGATGTAAAGACCCTGTCACTGACCACGTCAGTGAGGTGGGCAAAAGCTGATAGTAAAACATATAAAATGTCATATGTTGCACCAATAAAGCTAGACAAAATTCTGTACAAGTTTGTGTATGGTTTTTTGCCTCCTAATGTACATTAGAGTATTTGCAAATTAGATACTTGAGTTTCCTGCATTACTGTTTGTTATTGACTGACATTGTTTTTAAATGCCAGATGATTTTTACAGTCTGACTTTAACAAATTTATTTAACATTTTGGTCCTAATCGTGCGAATTCCTTGGTAAGCTGCAGGTCAGAGCATATAGGTGGCACGAAACCTGCAGAAGAAGGAAAGACCTCCGACTGAATTGTCGATCTAAAGAGGCTGTCCACTTGTCTGATCTGTGGCCGAAAAGCGGAAAACTGGATCCTAAAAAGAAGTATAGCAGTAAGCGGGAGGCTCGGGTAAGCAGAATTCCTCTCTTTGTTTTTGTTTTAGATCAGGGACCAGGTTACACTGTGCTATTGCTAAGGTTTGTGATAGCAGGGAGAGAGGTAGTCGAAGTATTGTATCTTGAGTCATAGATCAGGAAGTAAACAAAGCAAAATAAAACAGTCATTCTAGACACTACTGTGGATACGGGGAATAAGATACCACGTGGTACAAGAGAAAGGGTTACGTAACAGTTCTTTTTTTTTTTTAAGAGACATGGGAAATGAATGCACTAAAGGGTCACGTGACCCGCCCCTAACAGAAGACGCAAAGTATATGCAATTGCAAAGAGCAGATAATGTGAGACATTTTTCAAAATGGGTTAATAAGTACGACTTTGATGGTAAATTAGATAAAATATCATTAGTAAAACTTTTGAAACAGTTAAAATCTGACGCAGAAGGTCAGGCAAAAAAACAACGACAGTTGGGCGTTCCTCAAGCGCATAGGTGGATTGAGGAAGTGAACCGAAGGGAACAGAAAAATAAAAATGCAAAAGCATTATTTTTAGACAAAGAGGATAATAATACAATAGTAGCATCGGTCCCTCCCCTACCACCTCCTCCGATGCCTTACTTAGAATATGAAGCGGAGGCGGGCTGGACCCCCACGTTATCCGGAGACAACAGGGGTATTAAGACAACCATTTGTAAGAGAACCTATCGGAACTAGATCCCGAACACGTCAAACATTTATAGATGTTCAACCAAGCGGAAATTCATTAGATGAGAGTGAGGAAATCTGTCCATTAATTGAAGTACCAAACCCACAGGCAGGACAGGAGGGCCAGGCCTCAACTCTCTTAGTGTATAGACCGTGGACACCGGAAGACATCCGGAAAGCTACAGAAGGAATTCCCCATCCAAAAATTAACTTTGAGAAATTTGTACAAGATTTACAGGGTATGAGATTGAGTTATCACCTGAATGGGGAAGAGGTAGAAAAGTAGTTAGACAAATTTTGGGTCCGGACTGGCATATGAAATGTGGTGCCAGGAATGCCCGAGACAGGCAACTCAGGCCACTCCCACATAGTGACGCAGAACTAGATGCTAGATTGAAGGGTCTTACAGACCGCATTACAGAAAAATGGAAACCTAGGGCAGATTGGACTTGTATTAACCAATGCGTACAACAAGATAATGAAACAGTAGACGCATACTATGGTAGATTATTAGAATGCTTCAATAATCATAGTGGTATGACTATTCCTGAAAATCAAAAAAATGATAGCCCATATGAACAGCAGTTGAAGAATGCATTTTAAAAGGTTGTATTGCCCTATCAATAGCTTCGTCACGAAGCATATGATAGACCACCGAACAAGTAGGCTCCAGGCCTTGTTAGAGTATGCTAGGCATGCCGAAAAACATTTTAACAGTAAAAAGAAAAAGAAAACGCAGGTCTTCACAGCTGAAGACGGTGCGGAAGTTTTGTAGTACAAACAGCCAAAAGGGTAAGCGAAATGCACAGGGTAACAAACGTTCTGACAGAAACTCAGAGTTTTATGAGGACAGGAAAAAAAGAGGTGAGGGCTTCAATTGCGGTAAGAAGGGACATTTAGCAAGGGATTGCAGGAGCAAGGCACCTGTGGAAAAAAGGATAAGGATGATGAGGATTGACTAGATGGCAGTTATACTGCTCGGCAGTCATTAGGAGAGACTAATGAGCAGGGGAATAATGTAAATACCTTAGAAGAAACAAATGATATGCAACCGGATGTAGAAGTTGGGGAAAGTGAAGTTTTAGACTTGGCACTACTGAGCTTGGAGCTCTATTTAGCAGACACTAAACCGGAAGTTACACTTCTGGTGGAAGGGAGAGAAGTCAAGTTTTATGTGATTCAGGAGCATCACGAACTTTGATACACCCTTCAAAGTTACCGGAACATTCTGAGTCACCCGATTATATATTAGTGAAAGCAGCAAACGGACAGCTGTACAGGGAGCCACTTTCCCATGATATAGCAATAACTGACCCTGTCTCGGGTATAACCCAGAGAAGTAAAATAGTACTTTCTACCAAATGCCCCATGAACTTATTAGGAAGAGATCTTATGCAACTTTTTGGCATAGCAGTAGTCCCTACCATGAATGGTATGGAGGCACAGAGACAAACTGATGCTTTTGTAGTACGATCGGAGGGTGAGGCCTATTATTGGTACAGCCAGGACCTGGTTACAACCGGTCCAGGGGCAGTGACCAAGGAACTGATGAATGTAGCCACCAGCAAGGTGCTTCCCCTCGATGTTGATCAACAACATTTGTTACATTGTACCCTATATTATTGTAGCACATCAGAACCTGATAAAGAATATGAACAAAAATTGTTCAGGAATCCCGCAAATAGACTAATACTACGGACTTTATACTGGGACACTGAGGGCAATAGTGTAGTGAGTTGTTCATTGCCTCAGGAATTCTTGGAATTGTACAAATCCAATAAACTACCGCATGTTAGCCTAACCAAAAACAGGAATGTTAGGTGGGTAGACTTGGGTGACAAAGTGACGAAATGGGAGAAACTAACTGACTTAGAGTTATCAGACTTAGGAGTACAGAAACAGAAACTAAATTGGTTAGCATACGCCCAGCTGTACACTTACAACAGAGTGAAGACAGCTGATTGGCGTTCTTGATAGAAGAAGAAGAAAAAGCTTTGAGTAAAATACCAGATGTTCTTTGGTCAACAGGGAAATCGGATGTAGGGCTTATTCAACAGCAGGGCCAGTAGTTATTACACCAAAATCGGCCTTTAGACCAAAAGACAATATCCTTTGAGCAAGGATGCAGAACAAGGAATCAAACCTATCATAATGGCATTACTTAAAAAAGGGATACTGGTAGAATCCTTGGATTCACCATGTAATACTCCTCTATTTCCTGTTAAAAGGCAAACGGGGAATGGCGGATGGTACAAGATTTACAGGCTGTAAATGATGCGGTAATACCAAGGGCACCTACGGTGCCAGACCCACATACCTTGTTAAATGATTTGAATCCGCAACAAAAATATTTCACCGTGGTAGATATTAGCAATGCGTTTTTCTCAATACCTATCCACCCTGACAGCCAGCATTGGTTTGCATTCACATTTCAGGGCAAAAGGTATACGTACACCCGACTACCACAGGGATATAGTGAAAGTCCAACAATATTCGCACAAGAGATGGCTAGCAACCTGGCGGGGTTTTCTCCACCAGGGGGCAGTCAAGTACTACTTTATGTAGATGATATCTTGCTTGCAGCTCCTACCCAGCAGCAATGTAGGGAAGACACAATAGCATTGTTGAAATTTTTGGCTGAGCAAGGGCATAAAGTGAATAAACATAAATTGCAACTTTGGAAAGAACAGGTTAAATACCTGGGATATGTGATATCCAAAGAAGGTAGAACATTAGATGAAGATAGGAAAACAGCAATCTTACAAGCACCTAGACCAACTACCAAAAAGGAAATGATGTCCTTCTTGGGAACGACTAATTTTTGTCGAAGTTGGATACCGAATTATGCTTTAGAAACGGCTCCATTGGCTGATTTAATATTTAAAACACCAATGGCAGCACAAGAAACACTACATTGGACACCAGAAGCAGAAGCAGCCTTTTGCAGACTAAAACAACTGATAGTTTCATCGTTAGTTTTAGGGCTTCCAAATTACCATAAGAGATTTTTCCAGACTGTAGATTGTAGGCGGGGATATATGACGTCAGTACTGACGCAACAACATGGCGGCAAGCAACGCCCCATAGCTTACTATTCATCACAGTTAGATCCGGTGGCACGATCATTACCACCCTGTGTACAAGCAGTTGTTGCAGCAGCTATGGCAGTGCAAGCTTCGGCCTCAGTGGTATTGTTTCATCCTCTCACGTTGAGAGTACCTCATGCAGTTGCGATAATTTTACTGCAAGAAAAAATAGCATTTTTGTCCCCTGCCAGACATCTTTCTTGTATGACCATACTATTGAGTCAACCTCATATGACAATTGAACGATGCACGACATTAAACCCATCGACATTACTTCCGATTCCTGCAGATGGCACACCACACAGTTGCCTACAGGAAATGGAACAAATAACCACACCCAGACAAGATCTTACTGATGTGCCTTTAGCTGATGCAGAAGTGACATTTTATGTGGATGGATCCTGTAGACGAGGTCCAACAGGGAAGAACCTAGTGGGTTATGCAGTAGTGACTGATGACGAAATCATAGAAGCACAACCCCTGCAACATAATCTGTCAGCTCAAGCAGCAGAATTAATAGCTTTGACACGTGCTTGCACTCTAGCGAAAAACAAATGTGTTAATATATATACTGACAGTCAGTATGCTTTCTCTACAGTGCACGTCTTTGCGCAACAGTGGAAAAACAGGGGAATAATAACATCTACTGGCAAACCAATTAATCATGCACAATTGATTTTGAACCTGTTAGATTCTATTCAGTTACCCACTAGAATAGCTATCTGTAAATGTGCAGCCCATACCAAACAACAAGATAGAATTTCAAAAGGGAATGCTCGGGCTGATGCAGCTGCAAAGCAAGCTGCCTCAGACCTAGAAACTGTGATTTTAAATGAAGAACTACAACCTTCTGAGACTCTAGATTTAGAAATGTTAAAAACAATGCAGACATTAGCTACAAAAGCAGAAAAGCAAAAGTGGATAAAACGAGGAGCAATCCTTGAAGAAGGACTGTACATCTCCAAAGAAAAAAAGCCAATATTGCCATCTAATTTATTTAGATATGTAGCTTTGTTGAGTCATGGGCAGAGCCATGTCTCAACAGGGGGGATGGTACAGTTAGTTAACAAGACATTCCAAACATACGGATTTACAATTATGCACAAAAATATTGTGCAACATGTCATATTTGTAGCAAACATCATGCACAGGGTGCATTTAAACCGGAGCGGGTATGCTTTCCGACTCCACCCTATCCCTTCCATACTATTTGTATGGATTTCATAGAACTGAATAAATGTGAAGGTAAAAATACTGTTTAGTGATCATAGATATGTTTTCAAAATGGGTAGAAGCTTTTCCGACCAGGAATCCGGATGCAGCAACAGTAGCAAAAGCCTTAGTAAAAGAAATCATTCCTAGATTTGGCATACCGGAAAGAATTTATAGTGACAATGGAACACATTTTGTAAACCAGACAATACATCAGCTTGGGAGATTTTTTGGGATTTCTTTGAAAAACCATTGTGCTTATCACCCTCAGTCAGCAGGACTGGTGGAAAGGTACAATGGAATTCTGAAAAATAAGTTGAGAAAATTGATGAGTGAGACTCAAATGACTTGGATTTGCTGTCTGCCTTTAGCACTGCTGAGCATGAGAACTGTTCCAAATGTAAGGGCTTGACCCCTTTGAGATAGTGTTTGGAAGAGCATATTGTGTGCCACAATGGAAGGCCCTCATGCCTGCAGAGCTGGAGGCCGATGGCTCATTAGCTAGTTATATGAAGAAATTGTTAACAAATAAGACTGTTTTGCAGTTGAACTCTTTTTCAGACAAACAAGAAGCAAAACCGGAGGCCGTGCTGACCCCGGGGTCCTGGATCTGGCTGAAAATCATCAAAAGAAAGAACTGGGCGAGTCCAAAGTGGGAAGGCCCGTACCAGGTACTATTGGCAACACCTACTGCAGTAAAAATTGCTGAAAGATCATCTTGGGTTCATTTGATGCACTGTAAACCACTCAAAGAATTTAAGTTGGACAAACACCTTTTAACTGACATACCACAGATACAGGATGGCCAGAGGCAGAGTGAATAAAAATGCGAAACAACCCCAAAGACATTGGTTCACTGGCCTACTGATCATACACTTATTAACCATGTTTGTAGTGACCTTTTTGTTGTTATGGTTTTTCTTGCATATAACTACAGAAGTGAAATTGATAAAACGTGATGATGGACTGGCTATAGACTGGCACCCGAACTTCAACACATACCTGGCTATGAAACGAGTCTATGTAGAGACTATGAATGTTTCAAATTGCTGGGTTTGTACTGCAATACCTACAGCATATGGAGGACTTTTAATGTCTGCTGTCCCCCTGGGGATAAATGAAACTTGGGAAAACCTATTATTTGACACGGGTACTGTGAGATCACAAGACAAAGTGGCATTATATTTACCCGTTACTCAGAAAGGAATTATTTGCTTTGTTAAAATGATACACTCCAGGTTGGTTGGAGTAACTGTAACATAACTGTGTCTTACAAATGTTATATAAAACCTGTAGACCAAGGTACTAGTTGTAGCACGAACTATGGTTCGTATTTAAGCTTGATGAAAACAACATTGAGAGATGTGCAAAAAACTCCTGAAATATATAGACAATTATCTGTTATAGATAAAAAAATGTTTCATTCAGGGTTAACCCGCATCAGTACTAAAGTAGAAAACTGTTATTTTGTTTGTGGGAAAAAGGCCTATAAATGGTTACCTGAGAATTGGTCCGGCAGTTGTTTTTTGGGTTATCTGGTTCCAGCCATAAGACATACTGCAGAATTGCCCTTGGGTAAAATACGCAATGTGAGAAATGTAGCTCAGCAAGCCGAGAATACAGTCAGAAAACCTGCTAATCCAGTGGGTAAGATTGAAGCAAGCTGGAAGGATCATTCGGCTGTGAAGGACAAAAAAAAATTGACTCATATGGACTTGAGTGACAGTGTTATATCCTGGGCTGGGATATTCCCAGCCTACGGAGCAGTCAAATCGATTTGGGAACTGAGGAAATTGTCAAAACTCCTCGAAGTAATGAGCAATGCGACTTTTTCCGCTCTTGAACTTGTGACTGATGAAATGAATGCAATGAGAACAGTCGTATTACAGAACCGAATGGCTCTCGACTTCACCCTAGCGGCGAGAGGTGGTACGTGCGCGCTTATCAAAGAAGAATGCTGTGCGTACATTCCAGACAACCAACATGAAATCAATGATCACCTGGAGGTAATACAGCAGGTGTCAGCAATGGCAGAACCAGGCCCAAACCCACTGACGAACTTTTTCCAGAATCTATTTGGGGGGTGGGGGTCGGTCCTTATGAATATTCTGATAGCAATTTGTGTAGTACTGCTCATAATTGGAGCATGTGTCTGCTGCGGCATACCCTGTGTGAAAAAATTAGTTAAAGACCTAGTTGACATATCAGTAACTGAAACTATGTACCAGGACATGGAATTGAATTTGTTGATACCAAGTGAAAGCCTGTCTGAAATATAAAACAAATGACTTACTTAGCTGAAAATCCTTGAAAGGAAAAGGCTAAGAAATGAAATGATACTGTTTATGTTTCAAATAGAATGAAATGCATTAACAGGAGGTAGAATGTTAGAAAAATATATATTTACATATATGCTGCCTAGGAAAATATATATTTACATACATGCTGCTTAGGAAAATATGTATTCAAACATTCAGACATATATAAGTTGTGTGGTCAGATATATAGAGAAATGTGTGCCTTAGACAGGAATAAATGTGCTCAAATCTATTTGGAGAGCAAAGGTTGAAATATGTAATGCATTTAATTCTGTTTTCCTAGAATAATAGTAGAAATAAACTCGCATATTATTGCTTGAAGCATAAGCTGCAGTGTGACTAGAAATTTGGCCTTGGCAGAGATCAGCCCGGCCTGGCTCATGTCTGTCAGTGAAAGATTATTTTGCAAAGTTAGAAAATAATGAATCTGTGTGCATGTGTATCTTTTCCTGCTTCCACCAGAAGAATAGCCTTGTGCGCACTATCAAAGATAATGTCCAGCTGGTGAACAAGAAAGAGACAAAGAGAAGCATTAAAGAAGACATGCACCCATTGTATTCGAACTAATCTAAGAACCTTGAATTGGCGACATCCTCGGAAGGACATTGTGACTGACCAGGTGCTTGCAAGGCTGTAATATTCTCATGGGAAAAAGATTTTTGAAAAACACCATCTCAGCACTTTTTCATAAGTTACTATGATGTAAAGACCCTGTCACTGACCACGTCAGTGAGGTGGGCAAAAGCTGATAGTAAAACATATAAAATGTCATATGTTGCACCAATAAAGCTAGACAAAATTCTGTACAAGTTTGTGTATGGTTTTTTGCCTCCTAATGTACATTAGAGTATTTGCAAATTAGATACTTGAGTTTCCTGCATTACTGTTTGTTATTGACTGACATTGTTTTTAAATGCCAGATGATTTTTACAGTCTGACTTTAACGAATTTATTTAACACTTGAACTACCACATTTACTATCACTCAACCAAGTTGCAGTTGCCCACACCATTATACACTAACCCGATAACGGTCCTTCCCTCAAAAACCTAATCCAACCATATACCTACCGTACCCTTTGCTCATCCAGTAAACTGCTAGTAAAAGTCACCAAAGCCAATAACAGCTTTGGTGACTTTGTTTTCTAACCAAATATCAAAAACATTGAACGCCATACTCCAGCACACAAACACTACCTCTGCCACCAAACTCCTGCTCAAGGAACACTTGTACAACAAGTGGTTATGCTCCTGCACTACCCCAGGATAATTTAAGACATGCCCCCATCCTACCCACTCTGCTTCCACTGATCAGTGCATACAGGCTACTTCCTCTCTGTCCACCAATACCCTAATCTAACTTTCTACTATTCATAACTACATTTTAAACTGCAATTATGTCTTCCTTCCTTTAATCTACTACTGGAAACCATGCCTATAAGTACTGGTTCATAGGTTCATACTAGGCTATCTGCCCTGGGGCAATTATAAGCCTAGCCCGATTCTGTATGGCTTACGCCACCCCTTGATTTGAGTATACTGTGCCTTTTTAAGGTTTAGTTTACTGTGCCTCTGTCCAATAGTGACACGGGAGTAATCCCTGGGACAAACCTACGATCCCCCATCCACCTATCGAGATTCTTCTTGAAGAGTAATATTTGAAAGTTTATGTTGATAGTAATATCTATATCCATCTATCTTTCTATGTATATATATTTATATATACTGCTATTTGTAAATCACTTCTATAATCCACTGATGCATAAAACTTATGATGCTATACAAACCTATGTATAATCATGCATAATACTTCGATATATATTTTTAAAATCTATGTATTATTATGCATACAACTTATGCTTAACTAATGTTCTTCTGTTACACTGTGTGGAGCTTTTCTTCCCATGCCTTGACTGAACACAGGCTACTAGCCTAGTTGGATCTTCCCAGTAAACAAATGTAAAATAAATAAATTTTGAATGGAGATGGTCATACAGCACAGAATGGGAAATTTACCACTTTTCTCATTGTAATGCGATCTCTGAATTGGTATATTTAGTTAGCAGGTGGTGTGAGGATGCAGGGGGGGGGGGCTTGCCCCTGAAAAAAATACAACATTTTTTGTTTTTTGTTTTATTACAATTTCGATGTTACAATTTTGAAGTTTCAAAACTTCGATTTTAAGGTCTTGACCATTTGCAGTTCGAAGTTTTGAAAGTAATGTCCAAAACACTTCAGTATCAAACATGTTGTGCCTCTCAGAACTAGGACATTCCACTAGGGCAACTTTGTACTCAAGAATGTTGTTAGAAGGCCCTGATTTTTTTTTAATTGTAAACTGACATATGACCATCTCTGTCTTTATATATCTCTCTATATAGATCTAGATCTCTAGATCTCGGCATACACATATATTTACATACACACACATATATGTATATATATATATATATATATATATATATATATATATATATATATATGTGTGTGTGTGTGTGATATGGGTATGGCCGACTGGGCAAGTTGCCCATTTTCAGCAGAGGCCCGGGGAGAAATCTCCAAATTTCCATATTTATACAATACAAATATTACAAAAAGTATAGTGTTCAGTACAACAGTCAGAGACAAATACAGTCCTTACAGTATTTCAAGGTACAATACAAAAACATTTTACAGTGATGAATTGCAGGGAACAACACGATAGAGACATGTTTCCACAGAGTGTATACTAATTAATCAAAGATGAATGATCACAGATAAAGTAAAAAGTTTCTAAACAGAGTAAAGAATACAGGAAAATCAAATAGAAGTCAGTGTTAAAGTATTGCAGATGCAGGTAGTATGATTGGGCGATGTGTAGAGGATATACAAGTGGATACAGAAAAGAAGGCAGGAAAAAATGGCAAGAATATTGGGGGAGGAGAAAGAAAAGGTAGAGAAACTTGCAATCTTTATAGCTGTGGGTGTGGTTAGAGTAAAACAAAAATTACAATCTTTTAAATCCAAAGTTATTAGACAACTGTGGGGTAACACAGACTTGAGTGAACATAGGATCATAGGAGGTTACTAGGCTAATAGCCTTGGGGCCATTACAAGCCTCGCCAAGAATTTATCCCCAAAAATGAAACCTTAGTCAACACCTGTCACCCTTGTCAGAGGGACACAGATGGAACCCCTGAGAGAAACTTGTGGTTTCCCATCCACTCATCGAGGTTGCATTTGAAGAGTGTCAGCAAGGTACTCTGTGTATGGCAAGTCTATTCCAGAGACAGGGCAGCCTCTGGGTGACACACCTGTCTCTGCAGCAAGTTTTGTTGATGTTATATATTAGATTCAGACCTTTAAAGTGGGTACTGTACGAGGAGTTAGACTTGCAGATATGGAGCATCTCTAGTAGGGCAGCATCCAAGATTGCCTTGTAGGTGAGATACAGATCACCCCTGAGCAATCCGTACGATACTGAGTAGAGTGATAGTGATTTGAGCCTGTCCACATAGGGCAGGTAATGGAGGCCATGGATTCTCTTTGTGAGGTGTTTCTATGGCCTCTCTAGTTGGTGCATATGTTTGGAGAGGTACATACCTAACAGGGCGTTATACTCGCTTGCTCTAATGAGGGTGGATTATAGAGAGGTAATCTCATTTTTTATGGATGCATTCCCTTTATTTGAAATGAACCAAGTAAAAGGCTTTTCTGATCACTGCTGCTACATGATAGTCAAATGTGAAATTGTTGTCAACCTGAGTTCCCAGGTCTCTCACCATAGGTTGTGTACTTAAGGGGTTGCCATTGATGTGGTAATCAGTAGGGGTCATGTTTTGCCGAATGGTATGATATTTTTTTTGTGTTTAACTTGAGGATAGAACAATGTAATAGCTATGAATGAAAAATTGTGATGTGATTTATATAGATTTAACATCAGCATTTGACAGGGTCATACACAAAACACTGATCAATACATTAGTACAACTAAGTATTGATGTACTGTTGATAAGATGGACAGCTGCATGGCTTACAAATAGGACATGGCAAGTATACACCAACTGGACAGGTGAAGTCCTTGGTTACAGTCAAGGTGTCTCACAGGGCTCTGTACTAGGCCCTTACTTGTTTACACTGTATCTTTCAGACCTTACTTTTTCATCTGAGGTGTTCTACAGTCTATATGCTGATGACCTGAAATTGGGTAAACTAATTACAAGCGTTACAGATAAGACATGTCTGCAAAATTTGACTAGACCATTTGGGCACAGGAAAATATGTTGCTAAATACATCAAAAACTAAGCATATGAGATTTGGGACACATAAACTGATAGGTGAATATTTAATACAGCACACAGTGATTGAAATTGTAGACTCATTTGAGGACCTGGATATATGGGTAGATTCAGCTATGAGTTTTTCTAATATCAACCAATTGGCTAATAGTTATAGAACTATAGGTTGTATAAAAAGATTTATAAAGTCTAGGAAATTAAACATAATGAAGTCATTGTTTGTTAGTTACATTAGACCCAAACGTGAGTATGGAATAACAATATGGAATCCCAATAGTAAAACAAGCATGAATAAACTGGAAAGAGTACAGCGGAAATATACCAAGGGCATCCATGGATGTGAAAATCTAAGTTATTATGAAAGACTAAAATATCTGAACTTGTACAGTGTATCTTACAGATATTTAAGAAGAGATCTTATTCAGGTATATAAGGCATTTAGGGACAACTACCTCTGGGAATGTTTGGAGTTATCAAAAACTACTAGAGAATCATGAGATAACCTTTGTAGAAGATTCTATAGGAATGAGAAGTATACCAATTGGTTCTCTGACAGAGTAGCTGATGCTTGGAACAGACTACCAAATTACAGTAAAGCAAGTATTAGTTTAGGTATTTTTAAGAACAGCCTGGACATTGATTATGGGAACAAGTGTTTTGGTATATTGGCAAGCTAGAAGGGCATTAATGCCTCTGCTTGAAACATTTGTATGTATGACTTTGGCACCAGTCATTAATTGCTGTGAGACCCTCTTGCAGTATGTTAACATCATTTGGGGAGTTAGTGACCACACCCAACTTAGTTCTCCACAAACCCGGTCAGCTACATGCCTTTTGTCTTTGCCTGGACCTCTGAGAAGTAGATGCCAAACAGTAGGGGTCCCAGGACCGATCTCTGGGGGACTCCACTAGTGACAGGTTTGCTTTCAGAGGTGGAGGCACCTATTTTGACTTGGTTGGTCCTGTCAGTGAGCCAGTTGGCCAAGCACCTGATGAGATATGGATTTATGCCAAGTTATGTTAGCTTTTCAGTGATGCCCAAGTGGGAGATGGTGTCATAGGCCATGGTCAAGTCAAGATAAACTGTGTGTGCTGACTTTCCCTCATCCAGAGCATTGGTGACAGGTTCAAAGAAATCAACTAGGTTCAACAGTGAAGATCTGCCCTGGACAAAGCCTGTACTTGGGCTGTGGTTGAATAGGGTGCTGAATGGTGAAGCTAGTTCTTGCTGGAGACAGTATCCCAGGCTGTATTCTGCACCATCAGTTCCCATGGAAGCTGTGTTCTTTGCCTTTGATAGGGCCTTTTTCTATGGAGATGCGAGGTGCAGGACAAGTATTGAGGATGTCAAAAGGGCCTTTGGAGTGGGGGCAGGGGAGTAAAGTTTGTGCTGAACCTATCTGCTAGCAGATTGGCTGAATCAGCAGGATCAGTTTAGGTGATACCATTTAGTACCAATTCAGAACAAACCTGGGCTTCGTCATGGAGGTTCCTGACGTAACTGAAGAAGGCTTTGTGGTTTCCCTTTTAGAGGCTAGTTTTGATTCATAATTGTATTTGGAGGTTTTCACTAATGATCTAATTTGCTTGCTGAAGCTAAGGAGAGAGTTTTTCCAGTTTGGAATTTGTTCCATTTTACCCTTGGAAAGCAGTTTCTTCCTTTTGTTTGAAAGCCTGTTGATAGATGATGTCCACCAGACAGGTTTTTGTTTCCTTGAAGGCAGGTTTTAGTTCTGTTGGGTATGGCTGAGTCCATGCAGTTGTACAGGTGCTTGTATACTGCACTGGTGTGCTGTTTAGCATAGTTGTCGATATCCTCTGTGGGGGGTGGTAGTGTGAAGCTACTGATACCCTCCCTTAGGTAGTTGTAGTCAACTTTTGAGAAGTTTTTTAGCCTGATTATGGTTGTGGGGGTTGGGTGGGATAGAAACTTCAAGTGAGAAAGACCGATCTGATCTCACCAGAGAAGAACATACTGTGGGAGTAGTGCAAGGGTTGCCCATGTTTGTGAGAACCAAGTCCAAAATGTTATTTCCCCTTGTGGGGGATGAGATGGGTGGTCTAGTGGGTTAGAACTGATCAAGTCAAGAAATTGTTGGGTGAGTGCATTAGTGCAGGAATAGTTCATCCAGTCTATGGTGGGGTAGTTGAAGTCACCAAGGATCAGGGTGTTAGAACCTTGATGGAGTCGGGTAGATCCAGGTAGGAGTAGTGGGTTTCCTGAGTCATAGAGGGGGGTCTGTAATTGACTTTAACTTGGATGGGTGTTTTGCCAACTGTCATTTGCACTTGAGTACCAGTGTGTCATGCTGGCAAACCAGGCTGGAGTTGTGCCTGTCTTAAGATAGACTCCACCACCCTTAGTCTTCCCAGACTTATTTTGGGGTAAGAATGTGTGGAATGAGGTATAGCCTGATAAGGCAGGTGTGCTCTCTGCAGCTTTGAACCACATTTCTGTGACCACAGACATCTGCATCTTCCAGTGGGAGGAGAGCCTCCTCCGAGTGCATTTTCAAATTAAGGCTCCTAGTATTAAGCAGCATGACCTTCAATTTGTTTTTTGACAGCTCTTTTATGTTGGAAGATTTGTCTTTGGGATATTGCCTAAAAAAAGGCACAATGGAGGATGCAAGAGCCTTGGCCAGGATCCAGAATCCCAGGGGTGACAGGAGGAGGCCATCTCTAGCAATGCTTTGAGGCATGGCATCCCAGGCAGAAAGATACTGGATTCCCTTGGAATGACACCAGAAACTAAGTCAATTGTTGAAGTCTATTTTTGTTGGTACTGTGGTATCATTCTCTGTGAAGGTAGGATGCTGCTTAAGGCTAGGGTCATACCTGCCTGGAACACGTACTCTGGAAGCCCAATCATGTCTCTCTTCATATAGTCCAGGGAGGTACATCTCAAATCATTCTCACCAACATGGACAATAACAGTCGTACTTGTGCTTGTTGTGGAGACACTTAAGTGCGTGCATAATGTGGTGAATTCTGCTACCAGACAGACAACTGACCATGAACTTCTTGTCTACCCTGATGAGGGTGATATCTGCATGTTGCACAACTGAGTTGCCAATGACTAGTATGTTTGGTTTATTGTTAGGCCTTGTGGGCTGTATTATTTTATTATTTTGCCTCATGGGCTGTGTTTCTGAGAGACTGGTGTTGTCTTCTGTATGTGATGTGTTTGTTGTGTGTGGAATGTTTATTGGTGTGTTTTTTAGGTCACTGCTGTTTAGGTAAGATTTTGAGGACCTCTGCATAGGAAGGTGTTTTGTGCTTGGCTAGGTGATGAGTGGTGTGGTGTTTGTGCTCGCAGTCTCCTCTTTGTCAAGAGTACTGACTGTGGCATGAGAAAGAATGGATTCTAGGTTACTGATGTAGATGCATTTCCCACAAGTAGATAAATTATGTGGTAGGAGAAAGCTATCAGTAAACATGAAGTTGCTACTGTCCCAGTATGCCCATGTTGACCAGGCTGTCAGGAGAAACTGATAGAAATTTGTCCAGAGATAGTGATCCGAATACTTGGGCAGACGTCTGGAGAGAGGGCTTTGATAAGGATTTGTCCACAAGAGTGTAGATCACAAAAACTTTAAATTTAAAGTAACTGGTCTGAAGCCCAAGTGCTAAACCAAAATTAAGAGGCTTAGAATAACAAATAAATTTAATCAGGCTACTAACAAGCAGTAATAAATGCAGTAGAATAAAAACATCTGAACACTTAAGTGCACGCAGCAAACCAAAAATAAGGAGGTAAAGTAGGAAGAACACAATTACAGTAAATTAGGAAGAACACAATTACAGTAAAAGCAACTGATTAAAGTGTAAATGTGTTTTTGATGGAGAGCGAGGAAGTGGAAGATAGTTGAAGATTAAGAAACTGTGGATTTTGGCCTTCCCAAATGCTCTCATCTGTACTCACTAGACTGAGCTGATGAGATGGGACTGAAGTGTCCAAAATTAAAGAAGCAAGGGGGTAGTCCTTCCCAAATGATCTCACTGTACTAAGCCGAGTGAGCAAATGAGATGGGGATGGGAGGAGTGACCAAAATCAAGTTTACAACAGGGATGGGCAATTCCAAAGCCACCAAGTTAGAGTTAAACAACACTTGGGTGGGAGAGTGGGGAAAAACAAAATGCAGACAGAGGTCAGCAAACAGTATAGCAAATAAATGCAGTACACTTTTGTTAACTATCATTGAAATAAATCAAGTTCAAAAAAGTATACTTGTATCAGCTTGGTATATCCAGATGGTTACAGCATCAAGTACAGCCAGGTGAAATTTGGGATTTTGATGTGACGGTTTAGAAAATGAAGATCTAAAACAGGCCTCTGAATACGTTCTTACTTTGGCACCAAATGATTCTTGAATAAAATCTCTTCCCTCTTAGGTCTGGGGGAACAAGTCTATCACCACCTGAAAGAGCATTTGATGAGGAAACATGAAGGTTTGGCTGGGTGGATGGAGAAGAATTCCTTGGAAAGGAAGTAGGGAACCCCACTGTGAGTTGTATCCTTTTAAAATGATTCTCAGAACCCAAGAGTCTGAAATGATCTGGTGTCATGGAGGAAAGTAAGGCCGTAGACTTTGGTATAGCTTCACATGATTGCCAGGGTGGGCTTGGAGAAACACCCAAGGGATCATATATAGTATTTTCTTAAATTGTCTTTGAATGTAGGAGGACCCTTCTTTGAACCTCCCTGACGCTGCTTTTTGACATTTTGCTTGCCTTTGAATTGATGTGGATGTTTATTCTGTTTCCTGAAGAAGAAAACTGAACTGGAAGAAAACTTTTGATTATTTTTTGGGCAGGAGGGTTGAAAAATCAGGTCAGTTTTCTGAATAACATTCCCTTTCATTAAACCTTTTAAGGACTTCAGCAGAGGAAGGACCAAATAACACATCTTTATACAAGGGAGCATTTTGCATATTAGTTTCGACATCCTTTTGTATGTTATGTGTATGCAACAGAGCAAATCTTCACTTCATGGACCCAGGAACAGCTGCTCTGATACAGCAACACAATGTCATATGCACATTTTAAAGAACATTTGTTTACCTGAGACAAAGAAGATGATATAGAGTTTAAGGCTGCTTAACTTCTGAAGACTGAACATCCATTACTTTCTGCTGGCTTCTTCTGACAGTTTGAAAGAAATTTAGCCATGTGATCCAGACAACTTGCATTCTGAAGGCCAAGGTGGAGAAGTATAAAGTTTTTTAAAAATGTATCAAGGGATTTTCCCATTTTGTCAGAATGGACAGGGCTACCTGCAACCAGTTTTGTGGAAGCTGATTGACAGAAAAATTACTGCAAGATTTGACCTGATGTTAATAAAAAACAACAACTTTTTTTTGGGTCTGGGGGTATCTTATACAATTTTAGACTTTCTTGGAGCAACTGGCTGACTATTAAACTGCTGGCTGCCATATATATATATATATATATATATATATATGAAATATAGGTTTACTATCATGTCAGACTGCATTCTGTCAAACAGGGATAGTTGAAAGGCAAGTTTCTCAGTTCATAGACGGGCGAACTGAAAATGATCAATGCCACAACAATGAATGCTAGCGTGCATTCACTGTTGTGAGGTCAATATTCTGCATTGGGATTGCGGTACAGTGGGGATCAGGAAATGCTCCCATTTCCTCACTGCAATGTGGTATAGATGTTTGTACATATGATTAGCGGGGGGGCACAGCCCCCACATGGTGGTGCAGACGATGGGGGGGCACAGCCCCCCACATGGCAGTGCAGTGGGGCTTGCCCCCTGCAAAATTTTACTTGGAATTGACTGGGGGGAAGGTATGCTGGGTATTGTCAACTTTGTTGAATTTGGATGGGTCGACATTAACAGTTTTGGTGTTGCCTGTTTGGTGCTGTGATTTTCAGTATTTTAGTTCGACATTGTGACCACTTGATGGAAGTGTTTTCATGACTGTGATAGTAAGCCATATATATATATATATATATATATATATATATATATATATATATATATATATATATATATATATATATATATATATATATATATATATATATATATATATATATCTATATATATATATATATATATATATATATATATATATGTATATATATATATATATATATATATATATATATATATATATATATATATCTATATATATATATATATATATATATATATATATATATATATATATCTATCTATCTATATATATATATATATATATATATATACACACACACACACACAATTAACATCTCAAATTTCAAAGCCTTTTGTAGTCAGATTCTAGCACTGTTGTGACAATTACTCATGCCTGCTCTGTGAAATAGTTTGTGCACTCTAAAGACCTCTAAGCTGGCCCCTGCCCCTTTTGCTTGACGAGTAAACTACACTGCATATGGCAGTTAGTCTCAGGAAATGACAGGCGACCTTTTTTACTTTAATCTCTTTTGTTAATTGCTTTGTTCTGGATATAAACTGATCTTTGTTATAAAGTGATCTAAGGCAGTTCATTACTACACTATTTTCCATTAACTGAAGCTTCTAAAAAAACACCTCTTAGGTGATGCTGTAATTCAGTATAACTTTTCTAAAAATCCTAAATAGCCTTGCACCTCCTAGAAGGAAAAGACTGAAAACAAACAATGCAATTTGGCTGTCCTAAAGGAGTAGAATGCGATTGCAGGATAGAGAAAAAGCATGGAAAATGGCAAAAATATGAAACATCTCAGTGTCTTAAACTTCAGAATGCTTTGCAATCATACTAAAAAGCAAATCATTGAAGACAAACTATACTATAATAACTTTCAGAATAATACCAAACACAATCCTAAAAAAATTTAGACATCCATTAGAGAAGTCATCCCAACCAAAAATTCAAGCCAAACCCCTCTCTTGATAACTCACTGCTGAAAACTGCAATACAGTTCATCTCTTATTTTATAGACACTATAGCATCTCTAACAAAGTATTCCTCAGCATCTAATCCCACCCATGCCCAACAGCCACATATCACCACATCCACTTTCACCTTGAAACCTGTGCCCATAATCTTGTATAAAAGTACTCTTAACCTTAAACCATGCCCTTCAGCTGATGACCTTCCACGTGAGTACCTATAGAATTGCCTATCCTGTCTCAGTCCTTATAAATAGTTCAGTCCAGGAATCCCACATCCCCTCTGAAAAAAGTCACACATTATCCCTCGTACAAAGGAGGAAATATAAGTCATATGATTACTATAGGTCTAAAGTTATCTCCCTTCACCAAAGTACTTGAAAAATGTATTCAAAAACAATTGCTAGACTATCTCCTGCAGGAAGAAATTCTGTCTCCTACATAACATGGCTTTCATCATTCCCATAGTACTAGCACTGCCCTTCTAACCTATATAGATACTGTTAATAAAGCTAGAGATAATACCAAGCTAGTCTCTTCCTTATTTCTGGAATTGTCTAAAGTCTTCAGCGCAGCTTGTCATGGCAAACTTCTTCAAATGTCCTCACTAGATCTTTCTCAGCCTACCCTTCTGTGGTTCAAAAGCTACCTGTCCAATAGGTATCAGTCAGTAAAATAGCACTCCATGCTCACATCTTACCTCCCAGTCAGCACCTGTGTGCCATAAGGCTCTATTCTTGGTCCCCTCCTCTTTGCCCAGTCGGAATAACCTGGTTAACAAATGTAAAAATAAGAATAGACTAATTTCTTTTAATCAGCTAAGGCAGCATTTCTGTTGCTTATAGAGCGAGGTCTAGACTCCATGTACTGGCAGTGAGATTGTGATGTTAATCAAGGCTGGTGCGTAATGAACTCCCATTGAAAAGAATGGTATTCAGTGTGTTTTGCACCCATGTATTGCATTAGAATTTCCCGAATTTGTGCTATAAACTGCCTTAAGGGAATTGGCATTTGGCCTTCTCTATTGATGTGACCAATCCAGTATTTCTCAGGGCTTTTATTGCTTCTGACCCTATATCCAGCTCTCACCTTGGGACTGATTGATCATCGCAAGGCTGGGTAAAACTAATGTCTAAAATACATGCACACTAAGTCCTCGGATACTGAAGCATGTTTTTAGAATGCAGAAAAAATAACAGTGAGACTTTAAGATATCGTACATTTTATGGTCAGGAATGCAGTTTTAGTTTAAATGCAAACGATAATTAGTACTGTATGAGGCAGAGATTTGCCCAATTTTACTAAACAAGCACTTTAATTGCATCCTCAGATATGGCGATAACCAACCACCAGGACTAAGTGATTACTTATCAATCAAAACAATTTTTAGAGAAGTAGGAATGATTCACTGATTATGAAAATGTGATCATGTAATATGTATTGTTTACTATGTCAAAATAGTTTTCATTTTGCTCATTAATTGAAAGATTGTTATGCACAAAAGCTTGTTGGTACGGTTATGTGTTTGTGCACAGAGAGAGAAAGATTTACATATTAAAATGACAGTGGCTTTCCTTTGCCTACATTTGATTTGTTCAAGTACTAACATTCCATAATTATCAATACATCTGCTATAGCTTAAATTTCCTACACTCATAAATAACATTTTCATGTGGTCATTGCACAGCATGGATTACAGTTTGAAAACGATCTTTTCATTATAGTGTCGGCTGTAACATTTTTGCCCTTGTAACACTTCATACCTTTGTAACTATTGTAAATCCAAAGTTTACCGAATTGTGTAATCAGATGGTTCATATTGCTGCTGAAAAGTAAGGAAATAGAAGACCTAAAACTGAACCGTGAGGAGCCCTATTATTCAGTGTAGGTTTAGTGAAAAGGGGATTACAGTAAACTTGAAAGGTTCTTTATCTTAGATACGTTTCTATTCATAGAAGTGCATTATCACCAAAGCTAATCCTAGCCAGTTTGTCAGATCATAATTAACTATTTTTTAATGTACCAGGTATGTCCACACATTAAGCTGTTGTACTACACCTGAATGTAAGCACTACAAAGTTTACTAAATTCATATTCTAGTACTAATAAATTCATTCATATACTTAAGGAAATATACTAACTAGGGTATACTTTGCTGTACCAATTGTACTGCTTATGTTTTCTTTACTGTGCCATATTAAGCGTACCTGAGACTGTGCTGAACTGGAATTGCATTTGACTTGGTCAGTGAGTGTCCTGACTGTAAATGGACAGATCAGCTCACATGCCCATTTGGCAAATAAAAAACAGAATGAATGCGCACAGGATTTGTACATGTAAATGAATGCGTACTGGATTTGTACATGTAAATGAATGCGTACAGGATTTGTACATGTAAATGAATGCGTACAGGATTTGTACATGTAAATGAATGTGTACAGGATTTGTACATGTAAATGAATGCGTACAGGATTTGTACATGTAAATGAATGCGTACAGGATTTGTACATGTAAATGAATGCGTACAGGATTTGTACATGTAAATGAATGCGTACAGGATTTGTACATGTAAATGAATGCGTACAGGATTTGTACATGTAAATGAATGCATACTGGATTTGTACATGTAAATGAATGCGTACAGGATTTGTACATGTAAATGAATGCATACAGGATTTGTACATGTATGCTGCACCTCCCTCTGAACATCTTTGTTCAAAGATTCTTGACAAAGTGAAACAATTGTGAGGGTGGTGGTAAAGGGTGAAAATCACAGGCAGATTTTAAGTGTTGTTCTTATAAACTTAGTTGCTATAACTTTTGCATTAGCATTGATTTTTCTGAAGGACATGAAGTCTGGAACTCAAATGTTTGGCATTATGTAATGACTGTGATTCTCAATGATTTACCAGAAAACCGCACATTTCATGAGAAACGGGACAAAAATGAGGCAAAAATCTGGAACTTTGAAATGCTGGGCATTTGAAGTATGGTGCTGCACACCTTCACAACCCAAACGTAATCTGACATATTGACATTGTTTTAGAATCGACCCCGCCTTTCCATACAGTCAGTACTTAATGCTCTGCTATGAGGTATTTGACTGCAAATCCCAACCTGAAGTAAATAAATGCCTGCATATACATCTATAAACAGTCATAAATGTACTAGTAGTAATAGACATAAGGCACAGGAGTAGTTAGTAATTTGTGCATCTGGCACTGCAATTGATAATTGTATGGTCCTGTTATGGGATAAGGGGAGATTTTTATAGCCAGCACTGAGAACTCTGCTTGACTTGTCTTGTGATTGGGTTATTTCTCAATACTTTATTTCAAAACGTAAAAATTTCAAAAATGTAATGTAATAATGTAATGGCATAATCGTTGAGGTGTTTAACTTGTAGACAGAAAGTGCAGGGTATGATTCTCATCTTTGCAGGATGTACCTAGTTTTAAAATGACTTGCAAGGCTAGGTAGCCTAGTACTTGCCTATGTTCTTATGTAAGCGATGGCCAGAATAATCCCAGGATGTGCTGTCTGGGATTATTCAGATATAATTCATTAGTACTTAAAGCCAACTTCTTGTCTAACAAGGTCTTCATGGACACAATAACCTTTTAGTGCAAACAAATACCAGTCACAACCAAAGTGACAAACAGCTCACAACACCACTGTGCCACCCAACAGCAGCCCCTAAGGCAAGAAAATGTACTCAACACTTTAGTCTTAGGTGACTCTATAGTTGGGCACTCTGTCCCATTCACCAGGCTGAACAAGGAGAAAATTAGTCAGCTGTCTGTCGGGTGCCAGGATCCGGCAATCAATGCATGCACTCAAGTCACTCCACAACAAGTACAAATACGACTCTGTCATTGTCCATGTTGGAGTGAATGACTTGAGACGTACCTCCCTGGACTACATGAAAAGAGACATGGAAGAGCTCTCGGTTCATGTGGCACAGGCAGGAATGGCACTAGCCCTCAGTAGCATCCTGCCTTCGCCCAGAATGATACCACAGTATAAGGACAAAATGATTGACTTCAGCAACTGGCTAAGCTTCTGGTGTCATTCAAAGAGGATCCAGTATTTGTCTGCCTGGGGCGACATGATCGACAAACCACGATGCTTTGCCAGAGATAGTCTGCACCTGTCACCTCTGGGATTGAGGTTACTGGCTAAAGCTCTTGCCACCCCTTTAGCACCTTTTTAGGCAAGGTTCAAAGGACAAAACCACTACCGTAACAGACACAAGCATGTAAAATCTGAAGATAAATGCTACACAGTGCTAGAAGTCTAAACCTCAAAATGCACTCTCTCTCGAGGCACTCATCGATATCTGTGCAATAACTGAGACCTGGTTTAAGGCTCCAGAGAGCACCCCTGCAATACCAGGCTGCAACTCTTACCACACTTTATGGCCACCAAACCAAGACCGAAACACTAAAGGTGAAGGAGTGTCCATATTCACTAAGGATATGAACACCTCAGGGCTAGTTGCCCAACACAATGCATCTAAAATTCTCCAGGTGCAACTAACACATGGTAAGACAACAATCCAAATTGTAGCTTGCTAAGGATCCCCCACCATGCCCCAAGATTCTCACTATACATTTCTAAACATACTGGAAAATATTAAGATACAACCAAACGCCCTAATACTGGCTGATTTCAACTACCCTGCCATTAACTGAGAACTACTCTGATACCAACACCTTTTCCCAACGGTTCTTGGAATTCATAAATTCCAATGCCCTGGATCAACTAATCCATTGTCCCAGCAGGGGCTCCAATATCCTATACCTGGCCATTACCAACATGGGAGATAGATGCTCCACACCAGTGGTCACCCCTTCATTGGTCAGGTCTGATCATAAACTAATCACCCTTGACATCCACCCCCCAGTAAGGAAACCTCTGTAAAAAAATCTCCAAAGCCAACCTCATGCTACTTAAGTCAGAAGTGACAAACGTCATGGCACCCATGCAGACGGGAGCTAAAAGTTCGGCTGCTGAATTCTACACTAAGGCACTGTATGAGCAGATCCACTCGTGCATGAATCGTGCCATCCCAAATAGAACCAAGATACTCTCCTCCAACAAAAGGAAGCCAGTCTGGTTGTCCCCTGCATAAACAAACTATACAACAGAAGGAAGAAACTGTTGCAGAAAAGAGGAAAATCCCAAAATGCAAAAAACTCACTCACCAGCCTCAGTAAGAAGCTGAGATCCCTCATAAAATCCTCCAAGCTAAGTTACGAAAATAAAATTGCTAAAGATTCCAAAGACAACCACAGGGCATTCTGTAGTTGTCAAGAATCTAAATGGCAATGCTCAGATCTGCTCTGAGCTACAACAGAATGACATTAAATATACTGATCCCAAGGATATTGCCAATATCCTGGCATATCGATTTAGTGCCAACTTCACCCCCTCTCAACCCCTAAAGGGCCCATCTCAATACCAAAAGATTGCCAAATTCCGGTAATCACAGCCACACAGGTAGAAACCGCACTCTCCAAAGATAAGAATATAGCATCCATTGGACCAGATGACATCGCGGGCTGTGTACTACATGAACTAAAAAATGAACAGGCACCTCACCTAAGTGTCACGTTTAATCATAGCCTCATCTCAGGCTTCATGCCCAGCGAGTGGTGCACATCTACATTTATTCCATTCCACAAAGGGAGATGCACCATACCTCTCAAGTGTACCTCATTACGAGGAACGTACCTCATTTGGGGTCTTACAAAGTTCATGTTCTCCTCCTTTCTTCCATGTTCCAATCACAAAGGGTCTGTCACATTCAGTGTTCGTTTTTTTTTTTTAGTCCAAAAATGGTAAATAGAAGTCAATCATATTAATTCATTAAAAGATCTCTTTTTATAAGTAAAACCAGCATATTTTAACCATCCTATGACCTTCTAGTTGAAGCGCGGTTAAAAGCCAGTAGTATGTGTTCATTTTTTTGCATTTGTTTTCCACATACCAGGGGCTTGTGTTCCTCATTTTGGAGATGAAAGGTTGAGAGCTATGAGATGCACCTTGGATCCCAGGAACTACTGTCCCATCAGTCTGATGAGCCTGATCTGCAAGGGCATGGAACGCATTATCATGGATCTTATAAACAAAAACATTGGCAACCTTCAAATACTGGACCCCATCCAGTTTGGTTTTGTGAAGGGCCGATCTTGTCTCCTGAACCGGATTGACTTTTTCAAATCAGTCTCCAGAGCTGTGGACGAGGGTAAGGAGGTCCACACAGCCTATCTGGACCTCACCAAGGCCTTTGACACCATCTCCCACTCTGGAATCATAGATAGACTTACTAAGCTGGGCATAAATCCTTATGTCACTCAATGGGTTGCCAACTGGCTTACTGACAGAACCCAGACTGTAAAAGTAGCCGACTCCAAATCTAGCTCCAGACAGGTGACAAGTGGAATACCTCAGGGTTCAGTCCTGGGACCGCTTTTATTTAGCATCTACTTTTCTGAAGTACAGGCCAACACTAATGGACTCTGGCTAACAAAGTTTGCAAATAACTACAAACTGGGAGCCATTATTGAATCCCCAAATTATGTGGATATTCTACAAAAGGGCCTTACAGAAACAGATGTTTGGTGCCAGAGCCATGGGCTCAAGCTTAACGCCAAGAAATGTATAGTTATCCCCTTTGGGGAAAAAACATGTACCCATGAATTACCACATAGGTGGCAGTACACTAAACACCGAAAGCATGATAGGCTTAGGAACATGTGGACAGTGGTCTCATCTTTGATAACCACATCGCTACAACAGTCAGGAAATCCTATATGGCACACCTAATCACTAAGGGCTTTTCATCCAGAAAAAAGGTCATTGTCTCACTGTACTCATCCCTCATTAGACCCATTATAGAGTACAACGTCCCATTTGGTATGTACCTCACAAGACATCTACAACAGCTGGAAAAGCCACAGAAATACCTCACTAAAAGAATCACAGGTCTAAAGCAGATGCCCTATGCTGACCATCTAAAAAAAACTCCGGCTATACTCTGTGGCATATCGTCTACTCAGAGGTGATTTCTGATTAAGTGGAGCATGTCCAACAGCTCAGGAATTGACATGGCCTTGTATGTTAACGAAATCACAATCCCTCAGAGCCACACACTCCAGGGATCTAAACCTTGTCATCACAATGAACAAAACATGATGGAGGGATAGGTTCCTGACCGAGAGACTCCCCATACTCTGGAATAGACTGTCCATACATGTCAAGCAGAGCGCCTCCTTGGCCCTCTTCAAAAGGAACCTTGAAAATTGGATGGGAGATAGGAAATTCACCTTGGGGATCACATCAGTCGCCCTGCTAGGCAGGGATCCAGGGAAGTAAATATTGTGAGAAGAAATATTCAGGGAATTGTTATGGCTAGACTTGTATAGACCCTAGAGCCGATAGCTTAATACCAACCTATAAGCTAAATTGGGGGTCCATTAGACTTTCCATAGCAGGTTCTTGGTTCAAGACCTAGATCTCAAGTTCATCAAAATAGCAAATTAATTTGTCTTGTGGGAGCATGAGTCATGGGTGTGCATCACCCTTAGTGAAAATTTGATGTAGGCCTTTCTCACCCATATAATGCTCTTGGCTGACACAATCTCCAGTGTCATATCATTATCACAACATACTCATTCTCATGCAAGCATGTGAATTTGTGTGTCATTTCATCTTTGGAACTGTTGGTGGTGAGGATCTTCCTTCCTGCTATGCTACTGTGATTAGTCTGAAGATTGGAGATAACTATCTGAGACGGACATTGACCCATTCATTCTGTAAAGCTCTCCCAATTGACCCTTCCTTTGGAAATTTTTTGAGGCTCGTAGAAGTTTTCTGGCTCCCATTCCTTCCCTGACAAATGCCTGAATATATATCATGGAAAAACAAGGAGGAGCCATCAATTTTCTACCTGAGGAGCTACCGATTAGGAATGCCACCATTTTAGCATTGAAGCCGCCCACTCTACTTCAGCTCCTGAGAAGGAAGTTGTTCATTGTTGTGCACCAGATGAATGGAGTGAGTCACCTACTATGCAAAACTGTGCATGTCACTCAAGTAAATTTTATGACTCTAGAAATCTCATGGGCTTTAGTACTTCTCTACTTTGCCATCAACAATATCTAAAGCTGTGGTTGAGTGGCAAGAGGGTGTATTCCTTTGCTACACTGGGAATGAATGTACATAATTATTTAGTACACCTATTCAGATTCTGGATTTTTCTAGTTCTGGGCCTGGAAATGCTAGCTTGACAGTGTCAGTGGCTGGCTCTAGGAGTAGATGACCAGAACTCTTCCTTTAGATACCAGAGTGGTCTACCATTGGATATCAGAGTGGTCTACCATGTATGGGGTGGGGAGACTAGGAACCTCTGAATATATATTTTGGTAATGTTAAAAGACACCTTAAAAATCTTTTGCAAGAGTTGTTTAGGTTCATAGGTGTGTACTATGCTGAAGGCCCTGAGGCCTTTAAAAGCCTAGTCCATAGGATTACCCTGGCATCTTGCCACCCGACCTTAGTTACCAGTGCCTCTGTTGAGTAGAACCACTTGAATGATCCCCAGGGTGAATTTTCTATTTTCTCATCAACTCATCAAGATTTCTCTTGAGGGCCAGTGAAGTGCTCTTCTTGACATGTATGGGAAGTCTGTTCCATAGCATGGGCAGTCTCTGGGTTATGAACCTGTCCCTCCAGCATGTTCTGATTGTGGTAATGAGGTTGAGGTCTCTGGAGTGGGTGGTGTGGAGGGACTGGGATTTCTTTAGATGTAGCATTACTAACAGAGCTGAGTCAGACATGGCTTTGTAAGTCAAGCAGAGATCACCTCTAAGTTGGTGATATAAGACAGAAAATAGTTGGAGTTTTTGAGCCTGTACATATAGTACAAGTGTTTAAGGCCTAATATCCTCTCTGAGGTACTTTGTGGTCTCCCCAGTTGTTGTAGGTGTCTAGTGAGATATATGCCAAATGGGGCATCAATTGGCCTAATGAGGGAAGAGTAGAGGGAGTGGGTTGGGAGGGTGTCCTAATGGCTAAGGTGTTTGCCTTACAAACACAAGGTGCAGGGTTTGATCCTCACAGGGGATAATTGACTAGGCTTAAAATGGCTTGCAAGGGCAGTTAGCTTAGTATGAACCTATGAGACAATGACCTCTTTCTTCCTGGATGCAGAACCCTTAGTAATGAGATGTGCCACATAGAAGGCCTTTCTGACCACAGTGTCAATGTGGTGGCCAAAAGAGGCTGCTGTCAACTTGTGTTCCTAGATCTCTTAATGCCTTCTGTGTTCAATGGACTACCTTCAATGTGGTAATTCATGGTAACTGGGTTTTTCCCAAAGGAAATGACAACACATTTTTTGGCATCAAGCTTAAGGCCATGGATGTTCTTCATTCCACATTGCTGCAGTCCTAACTATTGGGTAGTCCGCTGTCCAGTCGGCCCGAATACCAAAGTATATGGCTGACGTCGGTCAGGGCGCATTAGACTGACGTCAGTACGTCAGGGTACTAATGCGCATGACCGACGTCATATCCTCAGTCTTTTTTGCCGCATGGTCCGATGCAGAAGCAATTTTGCGAGTGCAGGTTGGCGTTCTGAAAGTTTCTGAAGTCAGAGTTTCAGACCGAATCAAAGTTGGCTAAGTACCCCGTTGGGGAATATTTTGGTTTTTTCTTGCCTCAGTATTTTACCGGATGTCAGAAAAAGTGAATAACTGTATTTCTTGTGGGAAACAGATACCTCATAGGGATTACCATACTTTGTGTATACCTTGTTTAGGGCCTGAGCACGACGTTGTTGGATGCCGCTCTTGTGCTAGATTTAACAAACGCACTATTAAGAGAAGGTTAGACTGTGCCAGGTTAGTGTTTGGGAAGCGTTGTAATTATAAAATGCCGGCGGATGCTCCGGCGCTTCGGCCAAAAAGCGCAAGGACAAAGCAGCAAAACCTAGAGTTGAAGAACCGACAGTCCCGGACGTCGGTTCTCTAGAAGGCTCAGTGGAGCCGGAGGTTCTGCCAGGAGTTTCTTTGGAGTCTCAGGAGAGACTTTACTGTTACAAGATGTGTCCTCTCAGGAAGTAGGCCAGGCTGAGGGGCTTCTCAGGTGGCTGTTCTTCCCTCTCTTCCTAAGGTGGTTAGGGCCTCCCTTCTGTTTCCTAGACATCTTTGTGAGGCAGGCCTAGTTTTGCTTCACTGGGGGTTTATACTAGTGCTTCAGTGTCTTTGCCTAAGAAAGTTATGCTTAAAATGGCAGAGGATTTAATTACTATGATTAGGGGTTCTATGCCCCCTCCTGATAAGAGGCCTAGGGTGGAACCTGAGTTTGAGAGTTTTGAGAAATGTTCGGAGGCTTCTGAGTCTTCGGCTGATGACTTGCAGGAGTATCCTCCCTATTCTGATTCTGATGTGGATGATTCCACTCCTTCAGCTTCTCCTCCTGAGGATTTTTCATTTTCAGGGACTCTGCATTCCATGAGGGAGCATTTTAAATGGGAAGGTCAAGATTTCTCTGACTCCAGGAAGAGGCTTAGGGAATTCTTGTTTTTATCCCAGCATAGGCCTTTAGCTATACCTCCTGTTCTGAATGTGGTGGAAGATGTTTTTGCAGAGGCTTCCCTGAATCCAGATTCTTTGCCTCCTGCTCCAGTTAAACCGGATAGGTACTATAGGGTGCCTGAAGCTCATAAGTATCTTTTAAGAGTCCTAGGGCAGACCCGGAAACTGTCTCTCAGGGGCCTAAAGGTGTGAAGGCCTCTGTTGTTAAAAATCCTGTTCCTCCTGATAAAGAGGCAAGGGCTTTGGATAGATGGGGAAAGAAAGTGTATACTTCTTCCACTTTAGCCATGAGGGCGTTGAATTGTCAGTTTCACATGTTAAAATATCAGAATTATCTCCTTTCACAATTGAAATCTAAGGTGGATGCTCTGGCAGAAGGTATTGAGTGTAAAGAGTTGCAGGATTTAGTTCATGTGTCTGAACAGGTGGGTAAACATTCCCTGCAGTGTGGTTTTGATGCTGTGCAGGCCTCCTCGAGGGTGGCTGCCACTGGTTCTGTTCTTCGTAGGCACGCCTGGTTGAGGGATCAGAATTTAGCTGAGCATGTTAAAACAAGGATTTTGGATGCTCCTTTAAAACTGCTTCCACAGGTGCACCAAACAACACATCAGACTGTAAAGAAAATGGAGGACAAGGCTAAGTCTATGCAAACTGTTAAGGATTTTTTGCAGGTTCAGCCTCCGAAGTTTAGTAGAAATTGGCCTACTAAGGGATGGACTTATCCTGCTTATGATTCTCAGTCTAGGGGTAGGTCTAGACGTGGTAGGGGCAGAGCTCAAGGTTCTTTTAGGCCTAGGACAGGGAGTTCCCCTGCTCAGTCTTCTGGTGAGGGCAGGGGTCAGTCCTTTCGTAAGCAGACCCAATGACCTGCCTTTTCAGCTGCCAGTACATTCTCGCCTGGCAGCACCTTTGGGAGGAAGGCTGTCTCTTTTCAAAGAAAATTGGGATTTAATTACCCAAGACAGATGGGTTCTGGATATCATTCACCACGGTTACAGGTTTTATTTCCATATCTTGCCTCCTTTCAAAGGCATGCCAGACATTCCTCCTCTACAAAGAACAGAGGCTCACAAGCAATTTTCTCTGTTGCTCGAAATAGGGGCCATTCAGCCAGTCCCTGTGCCAGAAAGGGGCCTAGGATTTTATTCTCGCCTGTTCCTAGTACCGAAGAAGGGGAACACGTGGAGACCAATTTTGGATTTATCTATCCTCAACACTTATCTGGACATTCCCAAGTTCAAAATGTTGACGTTACAACAGCTTTTACCTCTGCTGGGCAAAGATCACTGGATGGTAACTTTAGATCTCAGGGAAGCTTACCTTCATGTGCCTATAAGACTAAGTTGCAGGAAGTATCTGCGTTTTCGAGCTGGAAATTCTCATTATCAGTTCTCTGCATTGCCCTTTGGCTTATCTACTGCCCAGAGTATTCACAAAGGTTCTGGCTCCAGTGATAGCTTACTTCAGGCTAAAAGGAATTCAAATCTATCCTTACTTGGACGACTGCCTGATTCTGGCTCAAGAAAAGGAAGATCTTCTACAGCATTTGGAATATGTCATAGCAGTGCTAAGATGCCTAGGGTATTCTGTGAACGAAATAAAGTCCAGTCTAGTACCCTCTCAAGACATGTGCTTTCTGGGTGTGAGACTGAATACAGCAGCCCAGATGGCCTTTGAACCCCGGACAAACAAAAGAATCTTTACAGTTACTTCCATCAACTATCTCTTCAGTCCGGGCTGACTGCAAGGACAGTCCTTCAAGCCTTAGGGTTCATGGCATCTTGTATTCTGGTGCTTCCCAATGCCAAACTGCATATGAGGAAGCTGCAATGGTATCTCAAAAATGTATGGACACAGCACTGCCAGGATTTGGACACTGTCATTCAAATAATACCTTGCATTCAAAAGGAATTTTTGTGGTGGGCTCAGGAATGTCACCTAAACAAGGGACTCTCTGTGACCCGGCCAGAGGCGAGTGAGATTCTAACGACAGATGCCTCAGACATTGCTTGGGGAGCTCATCTAAACGGAAAATGGATACAAGACAAGTGGCCTGCCAGACTACAGCATCTACATATCAACATGAAAGAGATGTTAGCAGTCCAGTTTGCATTAATGGCTTTCAAGGAGTTACTTCTTCCTGGACAGGTGTTGATTCTAACAGACAACACAACTGTCATGTGGTACATCAACAAACAAGGGGAACACATTCTTACCCATTGTGCAGGCAAGCAATGATTCTATGGGAGACTGCGCTCAGCTTGCAACTAACTCTTCAGGCAAGGTTTCTGCCGGGAGCACAGAACTCCTTAGCAGATGTGTTAAGCAGACAAATCATGGATCCCCACGAGTGGAAACTGGATCTTCATGTATTTCAAAAATTGACAGTGTCATGGGGAACTCCAGACATAGATCTGTTCGCTTCTCCACTAAACCAACAGCTGCCAAAGTTTTGCACAAAGAGGTTTCATCACACAGCTTGGAAAGTGGATGCTCTTTCTTTCGGTTGGACAAATCTTCATGTGTATGCTTTTCCACCTCTGCCTCTTCTTCCAAAGGTGCTTCTAAAGGTCAGACAAGACAAGCCAAGGATGATTTTAATAGCTCCAGATTGGCCTCGGCAGCACTGGTACCCATTACTGAGGAGTCTGGTAAGGAAGCCTCCATGGCCTTTACCCTTGATTCCACATCTGTTGTCTCAGAGGGACGGTCACCTGCTCAATGTCAAGCTTCACTCTCTTCATCTAACAGCCTGGCATATTCTGTTTTGAAAGACAGCAGGTCTCAACTTCCTCAACAAGTTTTAAATGTGATTATGGAAGCCAGAAGACCTAGTACAAGGAAAGTGTACGCAGAAAAATGGAAGAGATTTTTATTTTGGACTGCAGCAAAGAATTTGGAGATTTCTGAGCCTAATTTGAGTGTGGCTCTTCAATATCTTACTGAGTTACTGGACAAAGGTTTGTCTTTCTCTTCCATTAAGATTCATGCTGCAGCAATTTCAGCTCACTTTGATTGTGACCCACCATTGTTTTCACATCCTTTGTTCAAGCAATTTCTTAGAGGGCAAAGAATATAAGACCCCCACGTAGAGCTCCTACTCCTGCTTGGGACCTCAATTTTGTGTTGGAGAAACTTACTCTACAACCTTTTGAGCCTGCGGCTACTGCTGAACTGAAATTCTTGTCATGGAAGACTGCTTTTTTGTTGGCCATTACTTCTGCAAGAAGGGTTTCTGAGTTGCAGGCCCTTATGGCGGTTGAGCCTTTTTTGATTTTTCATAAGGATAGGGTATCATTACGTACTAATCCTTCCTTTATGCCTAAGGTGGTTTCTAGTGTGGCTTTAAACCAAACTATTCATTTGCCTACTTTTTATGCAGATCCTCAAAATAAAGGGGAAAAGATTTTGCATACTTTAGATGTACACAGGCAATTGCGTTATTATTTAAGCAGGACTAAGGATTTTAGGCAGTCTCAGCAGTTGTTTGTTTCTTTTGCTTTGAGTTCGCAGGGCAAGCCTGTGTCAAAACAAACTATTTCTAGGTGGATTGGGTTTTGCATTGCATTTTGTTATTCCCATCATGGCAAGGAGATTCCAGCTGGGATTAGGCCTCATTCCACTAGGGCTACTGCCACTTCAACAGCATTTCTAAGGGGGGTGGCAACTAAGGATATTTTGGAGGCAGCTACTTGGAGTTCAGTGCATACTTTCTCTAAGCATTATCACCTTCCTCTCTACTCTAAGTCTAGGGCTGGTTTTGCCACAGCTATTTTGCAAGGCATATTGTCAGCTCCTGCTTCTTTATGATTTGCCAGCCTCCCTTACCTCTGCTTTGGGATTCTACCCAATAGTTAGGACTGCAGCAATGTGGAATGAAGAACATAGTACAGTTTTGTACCTACCATAAATGTAGATGTTCGAGGATCCACATTGCTGCAGTCCAATTTACCCTCCCTTCTTCCCCTCTGTGTTTAGGGGTGGTTGTGTAGGTGAGGTTATATGCTGGTAATTTTGTATATATTGTACATATTTTTGGTGCAGGTATATTTGGCCTTGTCTTTTTAGGGTCTTCTGACATCTGGGGCAAGAAAAGACTGAGGATATGACGTCGGTCATGCGCATTAGTACCCTGACGTACTGACGTCAGTCTAATGCGCCCTGACCGACGTCAGCCATATACTTTGGTATTCGGGCCGACTGGACAGCGGACTACCCAATAGTTAGGACTGCAGCAATGTGGATCCTCGAACATCTACATTTATGGTAGGTACAAAACTGTACTTTCTGACACCAGTCGTTGGTCTCAGTGAGGCCTTTCTGTAGGATGTCAACATCACTTGGGGAGTTAATAGCTCCCAACTTGCAATCATCTGCAAATTTTGTCAGCCAGAGTACCTTCGTGTTGGCCCGGACTTCAGAGAAGTAGATACCAAACAGGAGAGGACCCAGGACCGAACTCTGTGGGACTCCACTCGAGGCTGGTCGGCAATCTGAATTGGAGTCATCTACTTTCACATTGTGGGTTCTACCTGTGAACCAGTTTGCAACCCACCTAGTGATATAGGGGTTGATGCCTAGCTTATTGAGTTTTTCTATGATTCCTGAGTTAGGAATGGTATCAAAGGCCTTGGCCAGATCAAGGTAGGCTGTATGAATCATCTTGCCTTCATCCACAGCTCTGGTGACTAACTCAGAGGTCGACCAGGTTGAGCAGGCATGATCTACCCTTCACAAAACCAAACTGTGTGGGATCCAGAGTTTAGAGATTCCCTACATCCTTGTTGAGTCCATGATGATATGTTCCATAGCTTTGCACATTAGACTCATCAGGCTAATGGGGCAATAGTTCCTAGGGTCTGTAGTCGTTCCGCCTTTGTGGAGATGGATGACTGTAGCAGTGTGCCATTCTGTAGGGAGAAAGCCTGAAGTGAGGCTGTGATTGAACACAGGTGAAGTGCTAGGTCACTCTAGTTCATGTAGAACACAACCAAGGATATTGGCAGGTACCATAGAAGCTGTATTCCTAGCCTTGGACAGTGCTGTTTTAACCTGTGCAGCAGTAATACTGGGTGCCTGACAATCTACTGGTATTGTGATTAGTCCTTTTGGGGGGAGAGAGGGGTAAAGTTGTCACTGAATCTGTCGGCCAGTATATTGGCAATATTTGTTGGCTCAGTATAGAAGGTACCATTGTGCAGTAGCGCAGAACAAATCTGGGTATTGTCATGGAGGTTCTTTACATACCTATAGAAGGCCTTGTGGTTGTCTTTACTATCTACTGCAATTCTGTTTTCATATCTAGCTTTAGAGGATTGGATTTAGACAAGTGCCATTAACACAGATTCATTTTGTTAGAGGTTGCCACAAAAGTGTGTTCAAGTAAAAATGAAGTAAAAAATGCTGTTTTAAATATTTTTATGACATTTACAAAGAAATGTTAATTAGAAGATAAATTGATGTTAATCTCTAAGGGTGTAATAAACTTGATGTAGTATTAGTACATCTCAGAGAAGCAGTAATCTCAATGGAAATGTCTTGCTAGTGAACGTGAATAAATGTCTGCCTTGGTTAATTTATAAATCGACTCACTTGAGTAAATGGAACTGCCAATTCTATTGGGAAGGAGATAAAAATTTAGTTCTGTTTACGTGAACATTACTGGAATTGTTTTATTTGAATGAGTTTTGACCATCCACTGATGAGAGGTGAGCTGTGAATTTACAAGTGGTTCGTCTTTGCATATGCATTTTCTTTGTTTTTGTGTAAGTTTATTAATTGTTATATGAAGTTTGATAAAGTGGTTTATACTAAATGAGTTGTTTATCCTTACTAGTTAATATTTTGCAGATTATTACTTTTATGCTCTTTGTTAACATAGAAACATGTATATGTCCAGGGTTTAGTGCCAGTAGAGATGAGATGTTCCAGAACTTTTGAAACAAGGATGTGCACTTCCTATTAAAAAATTTAGTCCATCGAGGACAGCATCATTAAGAAACAGACCTCAAGCAGGTCTGATAATGCACAAAAGGACCAATCAAGAAGCAACATTTCAACCCTGGAACACTCAGTGGCCAGAAGAATTCTACTATCCACAGATGTGGGAGACTCTATGGGTTAGCTATGAGTTAGCATATTTGATATCATCAAATGCAATTTGGCTTTGTGAAAGGGAGATCATGCCTGCTCAACCTGGTTGACTTCTTTGAGTCCATCACCAGGGCTGTGGATGAAGTTAAGGCAGTGCATACAGCCTACCTCAATCTGGCCAAGGCCTTTTATACCATTCCTCACTCGGGAATTATTGATAAACTTTGCAAACAAGGCATCAACCCCTGTATCACTTGGTGGGTTGCTAATTGGCTCACAGAGCACACAGTGTGAAAGTAGCAAACTCCAAGTCAGACTGCTGACCAGTCATGAGTGGAGACCCACAGGGATCGGTCCTGGGTCCTCTCCTGTTTGGCATCTACTTCTCAGGAGTCCAAGCCATCAATCTGACCAAGTTCACAGCTGATTGAAATCTGGAAGCCATTAACACTCCAAACGATGCAGACATCCTACAGAAAGGCCTCATTGAGACCAATGACTGGTGTCAAAACCATAGCCTTAAGCTTGATGCCAAAAAATGCAGTCATCCCCTTTGGTAAAATCTCATTTCCCACTAATTACCACATAGATGGGAGCCTGCTGAACACTGAAGGCATTATAAGAGATCTGGTGATGCAGGTTGACAGCAATATCTCCTTTGACCACCACTTTGTCATTGTGGTCAAAGTCCAATGTGGCACATCTCATTACCAAGGGCTTTGCATCCAGGAAGAAAGAGGTCATCATCTCTCTGTACTCTTCCCTCATTAGACCAATCATAGAGTATAATACCCCATTTAGCATGTACCTCACTGGGCACCTGCAACAGCTGGAGAGGCCACAGAAGTACCTTATGAAGAAGATCCTAAGCATTAAACACATGCCCTACACTGACAGACTCAAGACTCCAGCTATTCTCTGTCTCATATCTCGTACTTAGAGGCGATTTCTTCTTAACTTACAAAGCCATGTCTGACCTGGCTCTGTTAGAAATGATACATCTAAAGAAATCCCAAACCTGCCGCACCACATGCTCCAGTGACCTCAACCTCATAACCACAATCAACAGAACATGCTGGAGGGACAGGTTCCTCACCCAGAGACCGCCCATGCTCTGGAATAGACTTCCCATACATGTCAGGCAGAGCACCTCGCTGTCACTTTTCAAGAGAAATCTTGAGTGGGTGGGTAATAGAAAGTTCACGCCGGGGATCATTCTAGTGGCTCAACTTGATAGACGCATTGGGAACCAATGAGAGGCGGCACAATACCAGAGCACTTCTATGGACTAGGCTTCTAAAGGCTCCAGGGCCATTAGCCTAGTATACACCTATGAACTTCATCAGTACATGGAAGGACCTCACAGTCCAGGTCCCACTCGTATAGTACTGGTCAGTCACTATCAAGGACTTCAACAGCATTATGTAACAATTCATTGTTAACCTGTCATTAAAGTACTCATTACTTTTTGAAGGGGTCTCCTGTCTGACAGTGTGCAGCTGTAATCTGCACACCTCATGACCTACATGTTCCATTGCTTCTGCCAATGATGCCTACATCAAATCAGGGCATTTGTATAAGTAAACACACAACATGGAAAACATTTAATAAGATAACACTGGAGAGAAACAAATCACCCTAAAATGACCTATTGGGAGTTCTAGAAAAAAATGAATAAAAAAATAAAATTTAACACACCAACTCTCCATGGAATTAAATTTTCTACACCTAACTAGAAAAAATAACCAGAATGTTAACTACACTCTCTTCATTTGACATTTTATGACCCAATTAAATGAGACAGAATATTCTCACATTTTTATTAAGACTACTACTGCATGAATAGTACTATGTCATCAAACATTGTCTATTTTACAACCCCAGCCCCCCTGCAGTTCCATGCCAACATTGTTTGTTCAGCATTTGTCTCTCTCTCCAAAAACTTGTATGCAAATGATGACTGTGACATGTTAACTACATGTGCATGGTGTTTGCTGGAATGTTTGCACATTGTGAGTTCAGCGTGTACCACACAGCATACTCTACAGTTAACACTGCATGCACCAAGTTTTATTTTTGGGACTTTACCATTTCATGTAGTGTTTGTCAAATCCACAGCTGTGGATTGGATTCTGCTACTTCACGTGTTGTACCATGCATGAACCTGTTTGAGGGGGTTTCATGCTGCTGCTCTTGGCTTGGTTGTCTGTGCAATCCTCACTGCTATAGGTTTCATTTGGTGCATGGGATGAAGCTGCATGACATTTAGGGGTCCTGCTGGCAGTGTTTGTATCACCAATATACCAGACCAGTGCAGAATGCAATGAGCAGTAGACTGTCTTCATGCAATAGCAAGGTTAAACCAACAGACGATCCCTAGACTCTTCCGGGCAATGGAAACATGCTTTAAACAGGCCAAACACTCAGTAACTGTTCATGACTCTGACAAGTTAGTGTTGTAGTGTTTCTTCACAGATCCATGTGGATACTGCACTGGTGTCATTAGCCAAGGTCTGATTGCATAGGCTGCACCACCTGTAAAACATTGCAGGGTATATCGAGATTGGAAGGGAGTACTTGTAGATGGGATGATTAATCATTCAACCTTACTCATTGTTTATAGAAGTAGGTATGGGGTTGTTTGGTGAATTATGGTGCACTTACTATGAATCTGTGTTGTACTATGCAGGATGTGGTGGTACAGTGAAACTGTGAAACAAATGTGGGAATCATGAGCACTGCTAGGATATGGGGCAAACGTGCTGGTGATGCATCTCCATGCATCACAGACTACCTCGTAGCTGATGGAATGGCAGACCTTCCTACTGTGGTAATTCTCCCCTTGTGGATCTGGATTGGCCCTAATAACCATATGGATGTAATGCATCACACCAAGCACCTCTGGTAAGGATTCCAGTCTCTAGAAAGTACCCAGATTTGCCCTATGTTGTCTGTGGGGAAAAAGATGGTCATCCACATGGACTGAGTATATTAAGGAACTGCTTCAATATTCCTGATCCTAAAGCCTGAAAGACACAGCATGTCCCCAATGTGTTTCTGAAAAGTCCCCATACTGATAGCTGTACATATCTTAATATCCACAGGGACAAGAAGGTTATGCATTTCCCCCCACTTCAACCTTTTGGGTGACATAAATTCATCAAAGCCTTGATTATATCTATGCCAACACAAGTGATCAATAATCTCCTCCTCCAAAATTGTAGCTGGTTAATCATAGCAGGTACCATCCTCATGTTGATGACTGAATGCTGCCAACTGCTGTGAGGTGCTGTGCAATTACAATAAGTGCTTCAAAACATGAAGTCATAAAGATCACAGCTATTCCAAACATCTTTACTGACTGCAAAGTGACTAGAAATGGCAGTGCTTGCCTTTATATAATCTATGTGCATTGCACTCGCAGAGCATTTTGCAACTCTGAATTTCAAAACGTGGGAAAGGCACTCCATTAGCATGTCATCGGTGCAAAATGTGCATAGATATTTTTATTTAAATATCACAGACATCATTTATGCATGACTCTTCTTGCAGCTTTTGGAGACTTGAACTCATATGCAACTATGAATTGTCTTATCGTCTTGTGTTTGTGCATGTCTGCAACTTGCACAAGTGCATGCTCTACATGTATATAACTGACTATGAATACCACTCTTACATTTTATGCTTTAGATTATCAGATGCAAGAAGTAAGAGAAGAGAGTAGAGAAACCTAGAATGTAAGGAATAAGTGGTAGCAAACTTAAGGTGCATACAATTATTTTGGTAAAAACAAAGCCGTTAATTTTAAATGCATATTAAAAGTTTTGAAATCGGGTGGTATCATTATTGTGAATCATCTTACATGAAGTAAGAATTCATTCACATCATGTCTGATCTATAGAAGATGTTTAACTATACTGCAATAAATTGGACAGCTTAACTTTTAATGAATTAGATTGTCATTCTTATTGGATATTATGAATTCATGTCCTGTGATGCCATTATTTAATCAGGGGGGTTTAATGTTAACAAGGAAGTCTCAAACTTTGCAGTGAGAGGGAATAGCTAACTGATTTAATAAAGTATGATTTGTACAGAAATACATCACATCTGGAATTTTAGATGTCCTTCCTTATCACTGTTGCAGGGATGTCCTGGGGATAACCTGGCAATGATGGCCAAATGTCCAGCCAGCATACATAAGCCTTATACCTTTTGGGTGCCATATGTCAGATGCATGTCCTGTATGTATGTGATGTACAAGCACCTAATCCTCAGAATTGAAGTGCCCCAGAAGAACCAGCACAGCCCCAGAGGAAAGCAGTAACATGTACATCCAGGAAGGGAAGAAGAAGAAAACCCAACTGAAATTCCTTGTGCATACACCAAATATGCTAATGTTGTAGCAGCAAATATTCTGTAAAATACTAATAAAAATGTCACAAACATGCTACAACACTGAAGAATTAAGTATGCAAATTGCAGTTTTATCAAAATAGTAATGCTTTATTGAAAGCACAGTAAGTGCATTCATCTCTCACATTGTCATGAGAGCTGAGACTTCATCTTACCAGATATAAATATAAATATATATATATATATATATATATATATATATATGTTGCTAGTATGCCGGAACCTGCCTGTAAGAATGCAATGTTTTGTAAGTAGCTACTCCAATTTGCACAATCATTATTCGTGAACCTTCAGAAGGCAGTAAATTCTGAAAGACATGGTATGTTAAATTGAATGTAATAAAACAGAACCGTAGCAAAGGATAAACACTAAACTACAAAACCATGATATCACAAGTGTATACTTTAAACTTTATAGATACTAAAAAAACAGGATATTTTGTAAATTATTGCCACATATGCGGACTAGTTTTGTTAGGCACATGATATAACAAACTTGCAGGTAACATACCCCAGATGTATGTATCTTTAGTATCAGATTATATGTTCTCTTCAGAACTCAGTTACGTAGAGGAATTCCCTGCATGTTGTGTGGAATACTTGCACTGAAGTGGTTTGGACATCACATGATACACAAAATAATGATGTCTGTATATTCTTTCCAGGCTAATGGTAAAGAACTGGATATATTAAAACTAGCCTGTCAGGACTCCCTATCACCTGGAAATATGCCACAAATAGGAACAAAGGTATTGCTGTTATACCTAAAACAGTAGCTTGTGCTTTTACTTCCTGCTGTTGCCTCTCCAGAATAGAAAAAATGTTTAGGCCGTTGCTACAACCCATATGTACTTGGAAACTATGCCTACCTTAAATGAACTCCTTTTACCACATTCAGGTGATAACTGGAAAATGTATCTGGTATACACCTTAGATAATTTAGTATTATTTAGTCACTACCTGTACATATAATTGAATCTTGAATATAGTAAATGAATGTTAAGATGCAGGGAAACAATGAAGTCCTTTTTTCAAAAAATAGTCCCAAGCAAAAGTGAATATATGAACCCTGAACACTATTTCCAACTAAACCTTTTTCATATTTTCACATTTATATCTTTCAGATGCAGCAAATTATTTTAGGAAATATATACATTGCAACATACACAGTGAATTGGGTATTTAATTCAGATGTCATCTGTTGAGATTTTAGTAATTGGTGAAAGTTCACCTGGTAGTACAAATCAAATGGGATTGGAGTAAGTCATGAATATTGTAGAATAGCCTGGCATATGTTCTAAGTTCAGGTAGAAAGTTAAACTGTGCAATGACTTAAACTTGAAAAAAAAAGGGAATGCTGAGTAGTTGTAATAGCTAGGCATTGCAAATTCTGTCTAATTTGTTATGCAGATAGTATAATATGGTACTGCAAGCCTAAGAGAGATTTGACAACATTTTAGGTATATAATGCAATATGTTAAGATGTAGGAAGTGTCATCTCACCCTAGGTGACAAGTTCACACCATTAGATAACAAGGCATTTAAATGTGAGAATTTCCTTCTGTTTCATAACAAAAATTGTTAAACAGGACTGGCATACAAAAACATTGAATGTCATCTTTTGTTTATATTTGTTTGATTCCAAGCAGTTTTCTTTTTATAGAATAGATTCTTGCAGCTATAAAGGCCTTTGTGGCTGCCTGTTTATGGTTAAGCTGAAAGTCTTTTGTGAAGTCTTATTCTTTCTACACACAGTCCATGTAAGACTGGCCCCATGCCTGCCTGATAACCTCCTGGTGGACAATGACTGGATCCTTTAGCTTCAATTGCAAGTTGTGCTAGAAGTCATGCTGTTTTGGGGAGAATTTCCCACTTTGAGTTGGTGTATTTGTGGAGATCAGGAAGTGTAATGGGCTTACCACCTGCAAAAATCACTTAGTATTTTTTGGCAGTTTTTTTTTTTCTTTGGTGATTACAGTTTTGGGATTCCGATTCTTGGTGCATTTGCATTCATCCTGTCATAGTGGAAGCCATTCTGAATTTATTCACCATTTCTGACCATAGCAGCTTTTTGGAAGTATGTTTACTCGGATTGCATATGACTCTCCATGATATAATGCTTTGTTATATCTCTCTTAATCTTCTCATCTTGTATTCTCAAACTATAACAGGCTAATATTTCTTGCTCCTTCATACTTCAACAGTAATGCACTCCTGAGATCTATGGATTCTTGGGAGGATATTCCAAGTTTCTAGCAAGTTCATTGCTCTGCCATTTCTCCACACAGTTTCACATATAAAATATTACTGTTTCTTTTCATGGGCTCTACTGTAGACAGTGAACAAAGTTTGCTGTTTTCTTCCGGACTCAATCATATCCGTATATATTCTTTGAAGCCTCTGTTCAGACATTAATGTAAGGATATAATTAGCTATATAGCTGAATGAAGAGTAACTTTGTCATTTCTACTGGTGATTCTCCTAGTATTCTGGCAACCTTGATTGTAGATTGCCTCCTCTAAAATCACACGACTTTTAAGTCTGTCCTCTTTAGTCACAAATATCAATATCTCCCCACACATGTACAGTGGTGTACTGCCTGCTTGTGTTTCTACTTCCTATCTACATTCTCTCTCATATTTGTTTCATAAGTATAAGTTCACATTTTAGAACAGTCTCTCTTGCAATGAATTTGCTCAATTTTTCTACCCTTTTGAAAAAAAAAATCTTTTTCTATGGCACTAGTTTCATCTTTCAATGGACAGACAATATGCTCCATGTGTTCTGCAAGGTTGCATATAAAGATTTTGAAAATATGCTGCCCCATCACTGCCCCATGCAGAATCAACTGATGTGCATTTTTTACCAGATTGAATCCTAAAATAAGGGTCTATATCAGATCAGCGAATGCTTAAACAAGTGAACACTGGGTAATCGACCTTATTTTAGCGAATGTTCAAAATATCGAAGCAACAGAAACCCAAATTTTTTCCTAGGGAAAGAATTTGGTTGTCCGTTTTCTGTTGCTTCGGTATTTTCAGTGCTGTAGTGGAAAGTTACGGGTTGGATTCAGGTAAGTGTGTGATTGTGTGGATGTGAGTGTTAGGGTGGGTTAGGTGAGTTAGGGTTAGGGCTCAGGTTAGGTATGTGTGCGATTGTGTGGACGTGAGGGTTAGGGTGGGTTTAGGTGAGTTCGGCTTAACGAGCAGGTGAAGTGAGTGTGCAATAGTGACGGACCTTAGGGTTAGGGTTTGGGTTAAGGTAAGTGGATAGTTAGTGGTGTGTGCATAGTTTAGTGTAGGGTTAGGTGTCAGATTTTAGGTGTATGTGTGTGGATTTCTGTTTGTTTGGTGTGCTTGTGTTGTGTGTATGTGTTTTGGATCAGCGATTTTTTTCCCTAGGAAAAAAATCTCTGATCTGACAGTTCGAGAGTGTAAGCTTTTGCTTACATAAGGTCAATCAATCAGCATTCGCTTTTTAAGTGTTCGCTGATCTAATGTAGACCCTAAAATGCTCTTTGTCCCACTGCCTCCTAGTGTTTTAACAATGTGATCCCCCCAAGTCAGTTAAATTTCTTTACCAGACTTTATATGGTGCTTTGTGAAATGGTTTACCTAATTTATCCACAAAAAGAATTTCAGTTATTGCACAGTATTTTTTGGCTCTATTTAGCTCCTAGTCACATATGATTAGTGGCTTAGGTGCCTGACAGCATAGACTGGGAGGATAGGTATATCCATACTGGAGGAAAGAGAGTGCAGTTTAGAAGTGGGGCAGAATTTTGGCTGAATCCTTTGCAGAGGTTTCGATTGTGCCACAAAGTCCATTTATGCCAACCCCATGGAATGTATGAATATGAATGGAGAAGCTAGGCACATAAAGAAAAAACACTTCTTGGCAGCGATATGATACTGTTCCGAGTACTTCAATCTCTTAACTAACCATAAACATGAACCAGAATTAGATTCTGGATATTAAGAAGATTTGGCAGATCCAGTAGATGAGGACGGGTCTCAAGCTGCTGCAGGTCAGCTGTGAGGATCCAAAATTTGTTTAGAAATGCAGTATGCTGTTAAGTAGCAGGTAAAGGCAAAGCTAGTAGTGTAATTGTTTAAAATCCCTGCTAAAGATTGGACAATACTTTTGCATGACATTCAGCTTAGATCTAGTTAAAACTGGTACAGGAATATTTTACTTTGTTGGGCATCTGCTGGTATACACACATTTTTTGTTATCTTTATAGACAATACATCATTTTGTTAATGAAAGAAATGTTTGCAATATTTAAGTGTACCCAACAGTAGTGATGTCTTCTGCATCACAAGTTGTCTGAGAAAAGGTTTGTGTGGATAGTGTTAACAAGAGAAATAAAACGTTGCATGGTCTCATTTCTAAAGGAAGTGCATGTGTTATGTTTAGTGTTCTTAAGGCAAGATGCGTGTTGAGGCCTGACATGGTTAGACTGTGGAATTCTTTTAGTGCATTTCCATAAAAACTTATCTGATCAGAACATTGACTGAGTCAAACCTGATATGCAGGTATGAAATGTTTTGATATTTACCTAGGGCATTATACAATTTATTATACTTTACAACACAGAATAGTATGGACATGTATAGTAATATTTAATAATTTTCCTGAAAATCAGATGGTTTTGAGAGTACAGTCGGATAATTAAGATGAGTTAACATGAAAATAACAAATAGGAAACAGTTCTTACTAAAGTAAGACAACAATGCTATCCACTTATGAAAGTGGTGTCAGTTTTCTTCTGAAGTGATTGTATTCAGTAGTGCATCTTATATCTTGGAGTAAAAGATTCTGTCTTGCTGGAATAACCTTGAGAGATTACTGTTTCATACTTTGCTAAATTAATAGGGGCCTTATTAACACTGTTACTTGTGGTTCATCAATTTAATATGCAATTCTGCTATAAATGGCAACGTTATAGCCAAGTTACATTGGTATTCTGTTGGCTAATGAGAAAATTATTCTATGTGGCTTGTATTAAAGTTGTGCTTTGTGTAAAGTTTAGCAAAATAATTGGAAGGATATACTCAGAATACGGAAGAATTATATTTTAGCTGCCGCCTTCTTGGTATATGTGGTTAAGAGGTAGGATAATCTTTAAGAAACCTTATGTCTATTAAGTACTTTGAGAAAAACAAAGTGCCCACAAATTACCACATAGGTGGTAATCCATTAAGTACAGAAGAAGTCATTAGGGACCTGGGGACCCAAGTTGATAGCAATCTCTCATTTGACAACCACGTGGCCAAAGTGGTTAGAAAAACATTTTATATAGCCCACCTAATCATGAAGGGATTCACATCTAGATTAGGGGAGGTCATCGTGCCTCTCTACTCATCCCTCATCAGGCCCATAATCGAGTACAATGCCCCTTTTGGGATGTACCTTACCAAACACCTGCAGCAACTGGAAAGACCCCAAAAGTACCTCACCAAGAGGATCAAAGGGCTCAAACAGATGCCATATGCTGCCCGGTTAAAGAAACTCCAGCTCTACTCAGTGGCATACCGCCTGCTCAGAGGTGACCTGTGTCTGACGTATAAGGCCATGTCCAACCCGGAATTAAGGGACATGCTGCACCTCAAAAAATCCAAATCCCATTGAGCTACACGCTCGAGACTTGAACCTCAGCACTGAAATAAATAGGACATGCTGGAGGGACAGATTCATAACCCAGAGGCTCCCTTCACTATGGAATAAAATTCCAGTCCAGGTTAGGCAGAGTCCCTCATTGACTCTCTTCAAGAGGAATCTTGATGAGTGGATGGGAGATCATAGGTTTACCCCGGGTATCACTTCTGTGTCACTGTTAGACAGAGGCACAGTATACTAACCTCGAAAAAGGGCATAGCAAAATTAATTTAAAATGGGTGGCGAAAGCCAAACATACTCTGGCTAGGCTTATAAATGCCCTAGGGCAGATAGCCTAGTATGAACCTATGAACCTATGAATTGTGCATGATAGGTTGATATGAGATATTTATCAATTCACATCTGTAGGTTCTTTTATTTTGGTACTCTGGGGACTTTTATGTCAAGATGGTCTTTAATAGATATGTTCTGCAACACACACATTCATTGTGGTTCACTTGGTAACATAATTGTGATTCTGATGAGGTGTACTGGCTACATATTGACAACTCGATAGTTGGAAGAATCAAAACATGCTTGGCAGAATTTTGCAGTCCCTTGATTTGCAGGAATTCATTAATACCACATCATCTACATGCAGAACATATTCTGAATGTGGGATCTCAGCGATCAGTGCAGTGTTTCGTATATTTGATTTTTCAGTTTTGTGTAGCTTATAACAAATGTGAATAGTACATTTGTAATGGAGTATTCAGAGCCACTCTTACTGTTGTTCCTTAAACTTGGCAAGAGAGAAAGTAGCAGGTTTACCTTAGGATCTTCATAATTTGAGGGCCATTAAAGCTTACTGACTTGTAATGTAGAAAAGCTTAGTCCTTCCTTATTTATGCATTAAAATTCTCTCAAGTCCATAAGCAGATATTTGTATTAAAGAATTCTTCATTGTCCTGTTACTGTGCAGAACGGCTTGGTTAGTCATATATATATACAAATATATGCAAAGTTGTGTTCTGGGAGAGTCATGGATGCTTTCTTTTTTTATGTATAGCCTTGTCCCTCTGATTTTATGCCTTATTTTTCTTCTGTGTTAGTTTTCTAACAGGGGGCCCTACTCTTAACGTTTCTGGATAACATGCTGGAGAAGTAATCACTTTTCCTCTGGATGCCTATGGTTTTATTTGTGAATTTCACTTTCTTTTCCATGCTGCTGGTGGGGTGTTTTGTGCATGTTTATTCTTTGATGTATTTTATTGTGGTTTGGGTTTTTCAGTTCTAACAGTGAAAAACACAAGCCAGCAAGCAATATTATCCTGCATCTGCAAAGGGTATGTTTTTTTCTTTATTTTAGTGCATTAATTAAAACTGTTTTGCTTGTTGTGGGGATTTCTTAATACTGGCATGTTGGATGTAGGATTTGTTGATTTATCATTATTTGACAAATGAATGCTTGTTAGCTACAATACACCCCTGAGGTATACAGCCGAACTAGAGCCCCTACCCTTCGCAAATCAAAAGAAGGTGAAGTGCGTAATCAGGCCAGAGGAACTAAAACACAATATCACCAGACTGGTTGAACAAAAATTGGCAGGACTTTCTGGGTATATCCCTTGGCTGCTTTTCTCCGTTTACATTGCAGTGAGTCTGACTTAATTGAGATGTAGAGGGTTGCCATATAATAAGCCTTAAATTGCCAGTTGCTTTGTGAGTGCGGAGGATACTTAATTACAGCAATCACTAATAATTTAAATCGGCACCAGAGGTGGTTGATCATTTCTGTGATAATTCTTTCCATGGCTTTGCATATAAGACCAGTGAGACTTATGGTTCTGTAGTTTCCAGGGTCTGTAGATTGCCCAATTTTGTGCAGAGGGAAGACTGTTGCTGTTCTCCATTCATGAGGCACAAAGACCATTTGGAGGTTCAATTAAACAGCAATTCCAGAGGTCCCAGTAGGTTGTTTCATGCTATTTAGAAGACATCCTGGGATTTTGCCTGGGCCCATTGATGCAGTGTTCTTGGCCTTAGAGGGGAGCATTAAGGACCTGTTCACTATTGATGGCAGGGGGAGTTATATTTGATGGTATTTCCCAAGGGAAGGTTAAGGGGAGAGGTGGGTAAAGATGGAGCTGAGTTTGTCGGACAAGTAGGTTTGCTACATCTTCTGGCTCTGTATAGGTGGCTCCATTTACAATGAGCTCTGCACATAATTGTGTATTGGCTTTGAGGTTGCAAACTGTTAGACTGCCTTGTGGTTGTCCTTGTCCTGGGAGGCCAAATTTACCATAGGTTTGTCTTTGGTAGACTTCATTTGTCCTCTTGAGTTTGTTTAATTTGAGAGTGCTTTTATCCTGCTGGGGTCTGCACCTCCTAATTTTTGCCATGAATTTCTTCCTTATGTTATACAGTCTATTAATATTGTGATTCAACCAGGGTGGCTTGTTCTTTTTAACTTAGGTCTGTACTTCTTCCTGGTGGGTAAAGATGCCTCTATGCAGCTATTAATATGGTTGTATAGGTTTCTGTGAACAGTTCTGCATAGTCAGCAGTGTTCTTGGGGCTTGTGGGGGCTTGAAATTTTGGCAGGTTATCACTTAATAGCCGGAAGGTAGCCTTAGAATAGTTCCTGAATATTCCAGGTTTAGATGGGGATCCAGGTTTTAGTCTTACTTCAAAGAAGACCATTTTGTGGTCTGATCTTACCAGGAAAGACATTACACTAGGGGGTGTGCAGCACTCTCCCATACTAGTGATGACCAGATCCAGTATGGTTGCATACTTGATTGGAGTATTGACAACCTGGTCCAGGGAGTTTCTCTTTACAAAACTGAGGAATCTCTGTGCTTGTATGTTTGATGTCATATAGGATTCCCAGTTAATAGTGGGGTAATTAAAGTCACCCATGAATATGATTTTGGGTTGGATGGTGAGTGTTCCAGTAAGTCTGAAAACATGGTATGGGTTTCCTGGGTCACAGAAGGGGACCTATAGCTTGCAATTAAGTGGTATTGGATTTTGCCTATTGTGATTTGAACATGAAGCAGCTCGACTGCATTATCCTGTTTTACTAACCTTGAGGTATATTTATTTATTGATGTAAATCAACACCTCCACCTTTAGTCCCTGTCTGTGTAGTAACATTATTATGCCTTTCAGTATACAGTCCTCACGCAGTTAGTATATCACAACTAGCAACAAGCTGTTGTGACCGTTTCCAATTCTGTTTTAAAAAACTTACATTTGTGTGTTTCTCACACACGTTCAATGGACTTTGTTAACCAATGTTTATATAGTCCACTATCATGGGCCACCAGTATTAACCTTTCATCTTTTGGTTTAAAGATGGGGCCATCTTCCTCCTGAGCCTGGCCTAGCCCAATTGTTGGAATGATTCCATATCTTGAGTGTTCTACATTGTCATTTTTCCAGTCCTAGCACCAGTGCACCTACTAGGATTGGGCGCTTTTTTTTATCCAGGGACTTGGGCACTCAGCTGGCTTTTTTATTTTTAACCTACTTCTGTCCTTGATATATGCTATATAAAATAGTCTATATACCAGTGTTGTCTTGGTGAGATTTTGTGAAAAATAGGGTCCACCTCATGAAGGTACTCACCGAGACTTGGTGAATTAAACTGCAGCAGCACTACTCTCCTTTTCTTGCTGATTTATCAACTCTCCATGGCACTCATTAGAGCTGAGAGATGGTGTGTAAGACTTGAGCCCTGTCAGTTCACTGTATAATACAGAATAGTAAAGGACAATATTGATTTTGAAGATATCCTGTAAAAAGGATGGAGAAAGGTGTGACATGCTCTCGAGACCTCTCATGAGAACTTGTATTCAGAATATGCTGTCTTTATACATTAACATACAGATGGTGAAACTTCTGAAAATGGCAAAGTTTTATTAAAAGGTGAAGAAATGTTCCAGCAATAACGTTTTACAAAAAAATACAGCAAGGAGGATGCAGAAGCAGACCCAGTCGAATGACTGAAATGCAAGAGTGGGATTGTGACATTTGAAAGTGGGGCATTTTTATTCAAAGAATCTAGGCTAATAATTGGACATTGAAGAGTTAACACACAAAATCATGTTAAGGATGGATAGAGGTCAGCAGTGAGGGAGAAAATGATTTACCTATATGGATGAAGTAAATTAGAGGCACTGAAAGCTTACTTGCTAATCTGGGCAAAGGCAAAGCTTTATAAGCACTTGCTATACAAATGTTTGAATGGCTCAGAGGACTATGGACTTATCTGAATATGGAATTTTACGAACCAGAATGTTCCAAAATTAAATATACTGATTCCATAGGTCCTGATGGTATCAGTGAATATCTTTTGAGAAGTTTTAAATTTTATGCAGCAAAACCCTTGTATTATGTTTTCAGCCTGAATCTCTCCACTGGTTACCACTATGATATATATAGAGAACAATTGTTGTGGTGTACTTGCATAAAGGTGGTCCCTTGGTACTATAGGACTATTATTCCCTATTATTTGAAAGCCTATGGCACGTGCTATAACATAACAAATAGTGTAATCACTGCTGTTTAGTTGATAAATCAGAGTAACTTCAAGAACTTCAGCACACACCTCTGGTCAAACACATGATAAAACTTCAACTTCCATTCCTGGTTAAAATTGCAACAATCAAAATGAATCTTCTACCCAGATGTCTATATATATTTAATGCCAACAATACCATTATCAACCTAAAACTCTTCAAAACCACTCCACAATTTCCAAATTTATTTGGTTCCCCAAATCAATGTGGCCACGGTGATGCAGTGGTTAGCATTGTCGCCTCACAGCAAGAGGTTCTCTGGTTAGATCCTCGGCTGGGGTGCCTTCTGTGCGGAGTCTTCATGTCTTCCCTGTGGTCTCATGGGTTTCCTCCCACATCCCAAAGACATGCAGTAGGTGGATTGGACACTCTAAATTGGCCCTAGGTGTGAGTTCCTGTGTGTGCGCCTTCTGTGGATGGCTGGATGCCGAGCTGGCAACTCGACACTGTAAAACTCCACTGTCAATCATGAGTGGACAGGTGATCCTCTGTGGCGACCCCTAACCGGGAAAAGCAGAAGAAGAATTTGGGTTCCCAAATCAGTCAATCAGTTATAATAAATTGACATACCATAAAGACTATAGGGGTTAGGGCTGCCTGACTTTAAACTATATGATTTCATAAACTGTAATAGACTAACACCCCATCCCCACAACAATGGTCTCCAACTTGAGTCAAACTATTACACAACTATATCAAAACACTATCTATAAACCCCAGAGCCTTCCCTTTCCTTTACAATGAAAATTAAAAAAATCTTAAAATATAGCCAGTCATTAAACATCACTATCATATAAAGGATGTTCATTAAACATATATTATGCATTCACTTCCCTACAACCTATCCACTTTAACCCCAATCTCAAAATGAACAACATGATTGACCTAAACAGTTATCCCCTCCTCAAGAAACTAACCATCTCTGATATATTTCCCTTCAAGAGCAATACTATCACTGAAATGAGAACAAAATTAAAGCTCCCTAAAAGCTATACAATCATTTTAAGGCAAATTTGAGACGTCAGTCATCATAGACAATCCTGATATCAATGCAAATGACATTCAAACCTATAAAACTATATGGAACCTCCTATCCTCAAACAAAAATGCTATTTAACTCCTACAAACTTATTCTATCAATCAAAATGCAAAAGGAAGTTATTCTAGTTACTGGAAGGAAATTGATCCTTCAGTCACAAACTAACAAATATCTCAAACGATTCAGCTTACCTCCAGACTTATTCCCCTTAAATATACACATATCATGATACTTCATAATGCCTGTCTCATTCCAATCATTAATAAAATATACCCAACCACCTTCCCATTCTCTTCCTATTGTGATAATCACAAGGCTTATCTACTCCACATCTTCTGGAGCTGCAAGTGCACCTATAAGCTATGGTGCTCACTTAGAGTCAAACTAGAAAAATGTGGGCTATGAAAAGTCCACCTTACCTTGGAAACTAGCTCTCCTACATATCATCCCTGCAGGCCTGACTAAACTGCAAACACCAATATTAATAACACTAGTTTCTTTACTTAAATACTATATTACATTACACTGGAAGGATAGAGCATCACTCACATGGGAGGGTTTCAAACAATTAGCTACCAAACACCTACTAGCTCACAAATATTTAACCTACACTGAAAAATCCCACACTCCCTCTACAGAATTTTGGAAATTCTTTTTTGAAGATATTCTAACTTGAATTTGGTATATATAATCAATGGTGGAATTGTGGCATATGTGTAAATAGTTCTTAATGTTTTGCATTTATGTTTTATTATTCAGCAGTGTATTCTGTGGTCATATTGCTACCTGTCTATTAATATTGTTACATTTTTCTGTATCTGTTTTCACAAAAAAAAAGGAAATATAACATTTTATAGAAAAAAACTTCAGCACACCAGACCTGTGTTCTGATCTGCTATAACTTTTCAGATGTATACTCATTACTTCAGTAATGTTGTTTATCCCCCTTAGCCCCTGTTAATCTCCTTCTTTAGCCATTATTGTTATTTAGCATCAATATTTTATCTAGTGAACCATGTCTTTGTTATGTGGACAAAGTTTGTCTTGCTATTAATCCTTCCAGTGAACGGCCTAGATTTATTTCCTGAAATATTGATTCCATCTTTTTACAGGCCCTAGAATTCCTAAAGTTTGTCCTTCAACAATATAGTTCAAAAAAATCAGTTCACTGGCACTCAGTCTTATAATTTGACACTCATGACCATATGTTAATATCAGGAAAACCAATTTTTTTTAGGTTGATGGCTGTGATCACTATTTACCAAGATTACTGAAGTCAGGAACATAAGGTCTGGCACTGCTTTTTCCTCCTCAGCTATTTGCAAAGAATTGGAAGGGCTAGATGACACAATTTTAGTTTTTGATATGAATCAGCAAAACAGCTTTTGCTTTCTGTTTTGCCTTTATCAACAAGGTCTTAAGTTTCTCCTCATTTGAAGATATTATATTATAGCAATAACCCACGCCTGGGTGTGGGTAATGCGGGATTTACCCATGGTTGGCCAAACAAAGACAACCTTGGGTAAATCCCGCATTACCCACACCCAGAAGTGGGTTATTGCTATTATACTATGACATTATTTAAGAAAAGAAATAATTACTTTTCTTAAATAATGGCATTGTATAATGCCTCTTTGCTGCCCTTCCGCAGCTGTCTGGTATCCGCGGCAGTTCTGATGTACTGCGCATGCTTGCGCAGTACATTAGAGCTGTGGCCAAAAGCAACAGAGAAAGCAAGGTCTCTGTTGCTTTTTGCTGTTTCGCTATGTTAAATGGGTTTAACATAGCGAGACAGCTTTAAAATAAGCAACGGAGTCCGTTGCTTATTTTAAAGCTGTCTCGCTATGTTAAACCCATTTAACACAGCGAAACAGTAAAAAGCAACGGAGATCTTGCTTTCTCCATTGCTTTTTTTTTTTAAACCTGTCTCACTATGTTAAATGGGTTTAACATAGCGAGACAGCTTTAAAATAAGCAATGGAGATCTCCGTTGCTTTTTTTAAACCTGTGTCGCTATGTTAAACTCTTTTAACATAGTGAGACAGTGTTTTAAAAGAGACGTATAGTAATGGAAAAAGTCCGGGCGACCAGACCTTTTTCCATTAGTATAAGTAGATTTACAACGTGCACGCTGGCCAATCAGCATGCACGTTTTGGAATATTAATGGGGGGTCATGGTATAATATCTGCATATCTGAGGCTCTGTTGTTACTCACAGCAATTTTGATTGTAGCATCTGATGCACATAATGCAGCATTCCTCATTATATATTCAGCGTATAACGTGAATTAGCGTAACAGTATGTAGCCTTGTTGCACACTCTTCTCACTTTCAGTTATTGTACATTTGGTTCTGTCTGTTGCTTCAGCAGCTGAGCAGTGATTTAGGTGACCTTCTGTCTCTGGAGTTACCAATCTGGCTTAATTAACAGCAAATAATGCAGCACAAAAAGGTAATTTTTGAAACTGTTGCCAAGGCCGTTGATGAGAGACGTATAGTCCACACCGCCTTCCTTGACCTTACTGAGGCCTTTAACTCTATCCCCCATGTTGGGATTATTTCCAAACTCTAACTCATTATTAACTCGTACATAATTCTCTTGATTGCAGCTTGTTATGATAGAGCCCATACTGTTATGATTTGCTTGCCAATTTCAAAATTGTTCTACCTGGGCATCTGGTTAACAATAATGCCAACCACTCCTGCTCTAACTAGCTCTGTCTAAACAACCTAGTTCTGTACAATGACTTGATACCTGTGTAAGATGCCATGCCAATTGTCTATGGGTTTTCCATTAACTGCTCTTGATTAGTATATATTGAATCTCTAACTGTATGTATGTATCTGCATTACTGTATTTCTGTATATTCGCACTACTGTATATATCTCTACAACTATATTTTTCTGCAACTTTATTGCACTTTTCCACCTAGGCATGGCTGAAAAGGATTCTTAGACCAGTTCACCTACCCACTTATCAAACCAAAATAAAATAAACTTAAAAAAATATATGCACCTAATCAATGAAATTCATAAGTTATGCATGGCTTATATTCTGAATTGTTTGTTTTCTGCTCCTGCATACTCTTGTAAAGTTCTGCTTTCTGCACATAATACACTTCATGCTACCCAGTGCAGTGACTCTATGCCTGATTCAAAGAAGGTTTACAAAGTTCTGCAAGTCACATTTCTTAATGAGGTACAATGCAGCCCTATGTTCTTTTACAAGGAGGCTACCATGCTTGGTGCATTACAAAACATAAACATTTTGCATGTAATTAAACATCAGTGTAAAACCTCTAAGTAACAGAGTTGCCTATTAAAGGGAATGGCCCATGTGACATAGCTAATGCTTCATCTGTACCATTGCTGCTCTCGATGTTCTTTAGGTGTGGTACTATAGGCATTATATAGGCCACATCCAGAATGCCTGCAGCACCAGGTCTGGTATATGGGTGGAGATGTGCTGCATCTTCTGCAAAACCCTGCCTTGCATGTGGAGAATTGCAAACTAGCATGGGTATTGTGCCTGTGTGGGTTCTCCCCATCATATACTAGAGATGATTCAAAACATATTTATTAACAAATTTAAACTGTTCATGTAACACAACCCCACGGTATGCCACACATGTAGAGTTATGCCTTATACTGAATACATGCACAAGTTTTCCCCTTCAATCATGCAGCATCATGTCTGACATACAGATAATGTTAAGGAGACATTCAGCCTTTAGATGTTCCAGGTAGCTGTGTGAGATGGATGGATGTTAGGTTATCCCATGAATAGTTAGAGGTCCATTTACATTGAATGTTTATGAATCTCATTGCATGTTCCTGATGTCCTGTGTATGTCTAACACTCAGAGTACTACTATAGCATTGTGTAGTAAAGGACTTGCTCCAACTTCTGGAATAAGAATTTACCTCAGCAGAGCTGGGATTTAGTATCACAGTAGTGTCGTACAATGGTGGAGACCCTCCACAATGTTACCCTGATCTTTTTGGAATCCAACCTTTGATTACTGAAGGTCTCTGCTTTCACGAGGCATGTTCTCAGCATCCTCACATTACCAGCTGTTGGGAAACATTATTGCAACAGTTGGCTTACCAGAGAAAATGGACTGAATGTTGTCCTCCCTTGTACAGCCATTAGCTTAAGTAATCTTGAGAGTATTGGGCTATTATGCACAGATAACTGAGTCTCCTCTTGAATCAAGAAAATGGACTAATGGAACATTTCATGCAGAATCTGAAGCAAGACAATACTGGTTGTCAAGTCTAAGGGGAGACGCTGAAAATGGCAGCTGAGCAGTACTGCCAGAGATTATACAATTTTTGTAAATACTGCTACTGGAGATCTGTCAGTCAATCCCCCTGTTCAGACAAACTTTGATTAAAAAGATAACATATGCTGGAGCGTTTCTCTCCAGGCCTCCTCTGAAAATAGGCTCTGTTGTAGACGGACTTTCCAAGTCAAATGTTAAATGTGTGATTAAATCCAGGGACAGAATAGTTGGTCAGACAGGACCAGAGAGACTGAGATAAGATGAAGATACAGTGATAACAGAAGGACCTAGGAACATCTCTTTTAAACAATTAAGAGAAAATAAGCTGCAATGTAAGGATGGCATGTTCAATATTTTTACCACGCAAGAATTAAAGAAATGCAATTAGTGTAACAAACAGAAAATACACTAACACCGCTCATACTAAATTCCTGTTGTGTCAGTGGTTGTAATGAAAAAGAAATTGACATTGTGATCCATGTTTTGACATTCTGCAGTCAAGTAACAAATGTCCTAAAAGATTCCTTGTACTTAGAATGTCTTTGAAGTGTGTAAACAAGCCTTCATATTACTAAAAACTTAGAAATCTTTAATATTGAGGTAAAAGTGAGCGCTTTCGCCAACAGGCTTCTTCAGACTTTGACAAAAAGTAAAAAGACAAAATCTTTATAAAAGTTATCATGCTTCCTGATTGGTTACAGACTTAAAAAATTCGCGCTTTACATTTTAAAGAAATATACCCATAACTAATCATAAAAAACCACCTTAATGTCTCTGTCATGAGAAATCAATATTAAACTGTGCAAAACAGGACTGCTAAACTGATACGAAATATTCCTGCATATCAAGAATAACGATCTAAAATTCGTACAGTCTTAAAATTGTTTAAATGCAGAAAAATGTATAGCTAGTTATGCAATTCCTTCTAATAATCTATACATAGGTAACCTTAAGCTGGTAAATGTCCTATGAAAATGCATAATTGATGTAATAATGCATAATGTTGCAGCATAGCTAAATCATAACAAACTGTCTTAAAGGTACATTCATGTAACTTGACCCCATAAAAATCATATATTATTAAAAAATTATAAAAAACAATGTATAGTGATAGCTGCAAAGACAATAAGTACATGGCCTACAGTCTAAAGGGTCACAACCATTTAATGTATCTTAGGGCATTTACGATAACAATTCAACATTGTATCAATCAGTATGTATGGTGCCCTAGTACTCTATATGATTCATCTAACAGACATTGCCTGCTCTATACCTCAAGATGTCATTAATACAGAGCGAAAATGACTGCATTGTAAAAAATAATAACAACTAATCATGAATAAAAACTCAGGACATAGTAGCGACATGGGAAACTGCAGAGCAGGTCATTCACTCTGACAGTCACACCTGAGGGAGATAATCAAATATATTTATAAAAATTAAAATCACTTATATCTACGTAATCTCCTATTTTTAAGAAACGGTCTTATCTGGACTTTATCGTTAAGGCCAGGTAATTCATCTGCACGCCATCTAATAATCCATCTCGTTTCACACTCGAGAGTTCGGTTGACAAGATCACCTCCTCTGAAACCAGGTGTAATTGTTTGGATAACAAAAAAACTAAAAGTGTGTCCAGAACCTGCCAATTTATAATGTTTAGACAAAGCATTTAGGTCTGAACCTATCCTAATCTGATAACAGTGTTCACGTATACGTTCTTTTAATGTGCGATTCGTCTTCCCAATATAATAAGCAGGACAGGCACCACAAACTGCAACATAGACAATATTTCTGCTTTCACAATTTGTATTGGTATTAAAATAATAACTACGACCAGTAATGGGATGCTTAAACAAAGAAGCCATGTTAATGAAAGGGCATTGATTACACTTTCTGCATGGCTTAGTGTTAACATCCATGTCCTTTTCTTGTGCATTATTGGTGACATATCTTGGTCTGCATAAAATGCTCCTCAAATTCGGATGATTCTTATAAGTGATACTTGGTTTAGGACCTAAAATATTGCCTATATCTCTATCAGAAAGCAAAATGTCCCAATGTTTCTGCATGATCCCTTTTACTTTCCAGCTAACCTGACTAAAGGTTAGAGTGGCCCTTGTTTCCTGTAGAGAAGGTATAACTGCATTTGAAGCTTCCGTTTGGTCCATAAAATATGGTCTAGCTCTGTCCAGTCTCATTGATTCTACTGTGCTGATAGTGTCATTTATATCTTTTTCACAGTATCCCCTCTCTATGAATCTATGTTTAAGATCTTGTACTCCTGATTCATAACATCGTTCATCTGGATTAAGTCTGGACACTCTCATGAATTGTCCTTTTAGAACATTTTTGAAAACATAATGAGGGTGCATACTTTGTCTATGTAAAAGGCTGTTCCTATGACAGCCTTTTCTATGTATAGATGTGTTCAACATACCATTGGGAAGTCTGTTAATCTCTACATCTAAAAAAGATATATTAGACCGGGAAAAACTCAAAGTAAATTTCAAAAAGTGTGTACTTGTATCTAAATATGATACAAAATTCTTAAGGGAAACTTCATCTCCCAGCCACACAAAAAAGACATCGTCTACGAATCGACAGTACATGGCTACCTGTTCCTTGTAGTAGACACTCTGATATACGTACACATCTTCCCATCTAGCCATAACTAGGTTGGCGTAGCTATTGGCACAAGATGTGCCCATAGCTACGCCATCCCTCTGGAGATATAAGTCTTCTCCAAAAGCAAACACATTGGTGGTTAGGACAGTTTCTAAGAGTAAAGCAATTAAGTCAACTTTCTTGGTGGAAAATTCTGAATGGTCATTTAAATATTCTGTAATAAATCTAATTCCTGTATCATTAGGGATCATAGTAAATAAACTAGTGACGTCTAATGTCACAAGAAAAAACTGTTGATCATCTCTAAGTTGTTTTGTATGGGTGTATAAATCTATCAGAAATTGCTTACTGTCTTTCAATATTCTTTTATTCTCATCAACTAAAGGTCTCAGTAAACTTTCAATGTAAATGGATAAGGGTTCCGTGACCCAACCTTGCCCGGCCACAATGGGTCTCATAGGTGGATTTCTACTGTTTTTGTGAATCTTAGGGAGGCCTTGAATTATTGGAATAATAGGGTTATTGACTTTGAAAAAATTGTAAAGTTCTAGAGTAATGTTGGAGGACATAATGAGGTCATCTAAGGTATAATAAACACTGAAAACTTTATCAACTAAAGTCTCATGATCAATTTTCAGATATGACGTATCATCGTTCAACATAACATTCATCTTATTATTGTAATCTGTAGTGTCCATTATAACAATAGGACCGCCTTTGTCGGCTGGTCTAATAACAATAGAGAGGTCTCTCTTTAAAGTATTTAGGGCTGCTCTCTCAAGATGGTTTAAATTATGACCATGTCTTGATCTACTCTCATTGTCAAAACATTTATATATATCATTTTCTACAACCCTACCAAATACTTCAATGCTAGGATTTAATTGTGGTATAAAAGTGCTATTAGCACGAAACCTCATATGATTTGTATTCTCTTGATGTTGACCATAGTCCAGCTACGAGATGGATTATTAGATGGCGTGCAGATGAATTACCTGGCCTTAACGATAAAGTCCAGATAAGACCGTTTCTTAAAAATAGGAGATTACGTAGATATAAGTGATTTTAATTTTTATAAATATATTTGATTATCTCCCTCAGGTGTGACTGTCAGAGTGAATGACCTGCTCTGCAGTTTCCCATGTCGCTACTATGTCCTGAGTTTTTATTCATGATTAGTTGTTATCATTTTTACAAAGCAGTCATTTTCGCTCTGTATTAATGACATCTTGAGGTATAGAGCAGGCAATGTCTGTTAGATGAATCATATAGAGTACTAGGGCACCATACATACTGATTGATACAATGTTGAATTGTTATCGTAAATGCCCTAAGATATATTAAATGGTTGTGACCCTTTAGACTGTAGGCCATGTACTTATTGTCTTTGCAGCCATCACTATACATTGTTTTTTATAATTTTTTAATAATATATGATTTTTATGGGGTCAAGTTACATGAATGTACCTTTAAGACGGTTTGTTATGATTTAGCTATGCTGCAACATTATGCATTATTACATCAATTATGCATTTTCTTAGGACATTTACCAGCTTAAGGTTACCTATGTATAGATTGTTAGAAGGAATTGCATAACTAGCTATATATTTTTCTGCATTTAAACAATTTTAAGACTGTACGAATTTTAGATCGTTATTCTTGATATGCAGGAATATCTCGTATCAGTTTAGCAGTCCTGTTTTGCACAGTTTAATATTGATTTCTCATGACAGAGACATTAAGGTGGTTTTTTATGATTAGTTATGGGTATATTTCTTTAAAATGTAAAGCGCAATTTTTTAAGTCAGTAACCAATCAGGAAGCATGATAACTTTTATAAAGATTTTGTCTTTTTACTTTTTGTCAAAGTCTGAAGAAGCCTGTTGGCGAAAGCGCTCACTTTTACCTCAATATTAAAGATTTCTAAGTTTTTAGTACTATCGGAGTGGTTTATGGTTTGAACATTCAGTGACTAATACAGTGATTACGTTTCATTGCCGTAGGAACAGCGTTTATGGTGACTGGATTTTATACATTTATCTTTAGTACGCTGATTCCTGCCTCTGTTGGTGTGTTTCTCTGCATTGGGATTGTTTATATTTGCTTTTTATCGTCAGTGGAACACCGAAGAGGCATGGCGAACGTCACTAACGTGAATATTGAACTACCGTACGTCCTTCCAGCCACGGAGAAACCGCACAGGTTTATTGAACGTTTTAAAGAGTGTGTTACGGGAGAAGACAACTCATTATTGAATTTTGTACCGAACATTGAAGGAACTGTGAATGCTGAAAATGAAGTAAGTAACTTTAATGTTACCAACGAATTACAAGAGATAGAGACTGCTTTTACTAAATTAAAACGGCTACAAGTTCAAAGACAGTATTTTGAAGCCTGTCTTATTAAAAGAATTATACCGCGGGGCCTTCGCATTTTGAAAATGCCCGCATCAGGAAATCAGTTTCCAGACCTCCTGTATCGCTGGCAACAGCTTAATCTTGAGTTAAGCTTCAATTACATGAAGCTTATGATTGACTATCACTCACCGGAAGAAGATAGATTAAGACTTTTAGTTAATAAGTTATTCAATGATTTTATGATGAAATATGTAGACTATGCTTACGTTTCACGTTTAGAAAGAGTTATAGAAGATGTCATGTTATTAGAGAAACGGTTAATGGATCAAAAAAGAAATAAGATTACTCGTGATACACGAGATTTCAATAACAACTTTGTTTTCACTTGGCCTAGAGATAGAAATATACAGACACAACCATTTGAGGGTTCTAACAGTTCACAAAGGTTTATGAATGTAACTGGAAGAAAATATGCACATGATAAACCATGTAATACCTTGGCCAACGAAAATGTATCCACTAATGGTAACAGGAGTGAAAAGAGGAATGTTAGAGTTGCACAGACTAATGCTACTATAGCAGAAGTTGTACATGGTGACGAACAAGTATCAGGTACTAGTGCCAACACACAGTCTACCGACACTACCAATAGTGATACCACTGGGGTAGATGGAGTTCACATAGGTAGTGATGAGGTAAATGATACAACCCCTATAGCAGTGGATGTTAGTGACAATACCACCACTGAGAATTTGAATAAAACATCTTTTGGAGACATGGCAGTTAGACCCAAGGTCTATAATAGGTTCCAAACTACGGATAAGGTACCCGCCCCACTTCCCATAGCACAGGATCATTTTTTGGGCACAAAACGGTCTACCAGCAGGGGGAGGCAGAAGAGGAAAGGTTCAACAGAAGAACAACAGGGACCTACGATAAAAAAGATGTGGGAGAGGACAAATCATTAGTTTTTAACTTGTCTAATAGAGTGTTGACTGAATATGAAGTACGAGTTCTGAATAGAGGACTTAACTTTATTCCTACTAAAAAGAGCGACCTGGTAGACACAATTATTGACACCAAATTATTTACCAGGAATTTACAATTGAAGCTGGACTATGGTCAACATCAAGAGAATACAAATCATATGAGGTTTCGTGCTAATAGCACTTTTATACCACAATTAAATCCTAGCATTGAAGTATTTGGTAGGGTTGTAGAAAATGATATATATAAATGTTTTGACAATGAGAGTAGATCAAGACATGGTCATAATTTAAACCATCTTGAGAGAGCAGCCCTAAATACTTTAAAGAGAGACCTCTCTATTGTTATTAGACCAGCCGACAAAGGCGGTCCTATTGTTATAATGGACACTACAGATTACAATAATAAGATGAATGTTATGTTGAACGATGATACGTCATATCTGAAAATTGATCATGAGACTTTAGTTGATAAAGTTTTCAGTGTTTATTATACCTTAGATGACCTCATTATGTCCTCCAACATTACTCTAGAACTTTACAATTTTTTCAAAGTCAATAACCCTATTATTCCAATAATTCAAGGCCTCCCTAAGATTCACAAAAACAGTAGAAATCCACCCATGAGACCCATTGTGGCCGGGCAAGGTTGGGTCACGGAACCCTTATCCATTTACATTGAAAGTTTACTGAGACCTTTAGTTGATGAGAATAAAAGAATATTGAAAGACAGTAAGCAATTTCTGATAGATTTATACACCCATACAAAACAACTTAGAGATGATCAACAGTTTTTTCTTGTGACATTGGACGTCACTAGTTTATTTACTATGATCCCTAATGATACAGGAATTAGATTTATTACAGAATATTTAAATGACCATTCAGAATTTTCCACCAAGAAAGTTGACTTAATTGCTTTACTCTTAGAAACTGTCCTAACCACCAATGTGTTTGCTTTTGGAGAAGATTTATATCTCCAGAAGGATGGCGTAGCTATGGGCACATCCTGTGCCAATAGCTACGCCAACCTGGTTATGGCTAGATGGGAAGATGTTCATGTATATCAGAGTGCCTATTTCAGGGAACAGGTAGCTATGTACTGTCGTTTTGTAGACGACGTCTTTTTTGTGTGGCTGGGAGATGAATTTTCCCTTAAGAATTTTGTATCGTATTTAGATACAAGCACACACTTCTTGAAATTCACTTTGAGTTTTTCCCGGTCTAATATATCTTTTTTAGATGTAGAGATTAACAGACTTCCCAATGGTATGTTGAACACATCTATACATAGAAAAGGCTGTCATAGGAACAGCCTTTTACATAGACAAAGTATGCACCCTCATTATGTTTTCAAAAATGTTCTAAAAGGACAATTCATGAGAGTGTCCAGACTTAATCCAGATGAACGATGTTTTGAATTAGGAGTACAAGATCTTAAACATAGATTCATAGAGAGGGGATACTGTGAAAAAGATATAAATGACACTATCAGCACAGTAGAATCAATGAGACTGGACAGAGCTAGACCATATTTTATGGACCAAACGGAAGCTTCAAATGCAGTTATACCTTCTCTACAGGAAACAAGGGCCACTCTAACCTTTAGTCAGGTTAGCTGGAAAGTAAAAGGGATCATGCAGAAACATTGGGACATTTTGCTTTCTGATAGAGATATAGGCAATATTTTAGGTCTTAAACCAAGTATCACTTATAAGAATCATCCGAATTTGAGGAGCATTTTATGCAGACCAAGATATGTCACCAATAATGCACAAGAAAAGGACATGGATGTTAACACTAAGCCATGCAGAAAGTGTAATCAATGCCCTTTCATTAACATGGCTTCTTTGTTTAAGCATCCCATTACTGGTCGTAGTTATTATTTTAATACCAATACAAATTGTGAAAGCAGAAATATTGTCTATGTTGCAGTTTGTGGTGCCTGTCCTGCTTATTATATTGGGAAGACGAATCGCACATTAAAAGAACGTATACGGGAACACTGTTATCAGATTAGGATAGGTTCAGACCTAAATGCTTTGTCTAAACATTATAAATTGGCAGGTTCTGGACACACTTTTAGTTTTTTTGTTATCCAAACAATTACACCTGGTTTCAGAGGAGGTGATCTTGTCAACCGAACTCTCGAGTGTGAAACGAGATGGATTATTAGATGGCGTGCAGATGAACTACCTGGCCTTAACGATAAAGTCCAGATAAGACCGTTCCTTAAAAATAGGAGATTACGTAGATATAAGTGATTTTAATTTTCATAAATATATTTGATTATCTCCCTCAGGTGTGACTGTCAGAGTGAATGACCTGCTCTGCAGTTTCCCATGTCGCTACTATGTCTTGAGTTTTTATTCATGATTAGTTATTATTTTTTACAATGCAGTCATTTTCGCTCTGTATTAATGACATCTTGAGGTATAGAGCAGGCAATGTCTGTTAGATGAATCATATAGAGTACTAGGGCACCATACATACTGATTGATACAATGTTGAATTGTTATCGTAAATGCCCTAAGATATATTAAATGGTTGTGACCCTTTAGACTGTAGGCCATGTACTTATTGTCTTCGCAGCCATCACTATACATTGTTTTTTATAATTTTTTAATAATATATGATTTTTATGGGGTCAAGTTACATGAATGTACCTTTAAGACGGTTTGTTATGATTTAGCTATGCTGCAACATTATGCATTATTACATCAATTATGCATTTTCTTAGGACATTTACCAGCTTAAGGTTACCTATGTATAGATTGTTAGAAGGAATTGCATAACTAGCTATATATTTTTCTGCATTTAAACAATTTTAAGACTGTACGAATTTTAGATCGTTATTCTTGATATGCAGGAATATCTCGTATCAGTTTAGCAGTCCTGTTTTGCACAGTTTAATATTGATTTCTCATGACAGAGACATTAAGGTGGTTTTTTATGATTAGTTATGGGTATATTTCTTTAAAATGTAAAGCGCGAATTTTTTAAGTCTGTAACCAATCAGGAAGCATGATAACTTTTATAAAGATTTTGTCTTTTTACTTTTTGTCAAAGTCTGAAGAAGCCTGTTGGCGAAAGCGCTCACTTTTACCTCAATATTAAAGATTTCTAAGTTTTTAGTACTATCGGAGTGGTTTATGGTTTGAACATTCAGTGACTAATACAGTGATTACGTTTCATTGCCGTAGGAACAGCGTTTATGGTGACTGGATTTTATACATTTATCTTTAGTACGCTGATTCCTGCCTCTGTTGGTGTGTTTCTCTGCATTGGGATTGTTTATAAGCCTTCATATTAAATTGCTATTTTTATCTTCTGTCACATGAAATAAAAATATTAATGATGATTCTTGTGATTTTTCAAAGTAGTAACTTAAAAATTCATGATCTCTAGTCTCACAGTAGTCCAGGGTTTAAAGTTGTATTGAACTGCTGTGAGGTTGGAACCATCTCTTTAACAAAGAATAAAGGATTCTGTTCCTTAGAGGTACTGCAAGTCTTGGGGTCAGATTCAATAAAACCTGTACTAAATGTGCACTATATGTATTCAAGAATATTGTTATCAGATTTGTTTGTGCTTTCTAGTCACTCAAATATTACTCTGTATACATGTAGTCCGCACTATGTGGTAACCTTTATGAATCCCTGTCATTTAAAGCTGCAAGAATATCAGTGGGAATTAGGATGAAAGTATGTGTCATGTCTGTGTTAACTCAGAACCGTGTACACTTGATGTAAATTTAGTGAAGGCGTTATTCAATCCCATGGTTTGTGTTTATATATACATACACATCTATCTGTAGACGCACACATCGCTCTTAGTGATTTCTTTAAATATCTTACTGTTTATAATACTATAAGTATGCCACTAATATATATGCATGTCATTAATAGTTTACAGGAAATGGAATTTGTGTGAAGCAAAGCAGTATGAGTTGAGACTGTAATGTATTAAAATATACGATTGGAATTTAACCCATTTCCCCAACAAATTGGTGAAATTGTGCAAAGCATACCGTTCAACTTCTTGGGGTCAAGAAATCTGGACAAAGTCTGAAATAATGGGGACAAAGGCCCGAAAATAGGGACATATTTTCAATATTGCTCTTATTAACTTGCTGGGATATCATGATTTGTGTTAACATGCATTTTCTGAAGGCTGTAAAGTCTGAAATTCAAATGCATGTCATTTAATGACTTTAAACCTTAGTTTATCCCAGTGATTTGTCAAAAAATGCCTCTTTATGAGAAACAAATCAAAAATATGCGAAAAATCTGGGCTTTCCGCAAAGATCTGTACAGTTGCGAGGTATGGCAGAGAGTTGTTCTGTGTCCCTCTTTATGGACAGAACACGATGACATTCACTGTGAAGTTAAAAATCTAAATCTAAGAAATGAGGCAGTTAACAGCACTGATCTTTTTCTCTGCTTCTTTTTAATAATTTTGACAGGAATTTTTTATCAAAAATCAAAGAACTCTCCAAAATAAGGTGGATGTATAATTAAATAGCTTTTAAAAGTTTCCTCAAGAAAAATCAAATCTGAAGTATTCTGCACAATCTTTTGTCAGAGAAAAACTAAAGATTTGTCTTAAGAATGAGCCACTCTAAATGTCATGTACAGGATTCTACAATGAAAAAAGAAATGCAGGCTATTCTCAGCAGCATTAATGAACTTTCAGTGAAGATGGATAATCAGCAGTATAACAGATGAATGTAAGAAACAAGAAGTGCTGAGCCAAGTTTTTAAACAGTAGGTTTCTGCATATCTCGAGTACTGAAGAAGCAATGAATGATTTAGATGGAAGAATGACCGAAAGTAAAAATCATATGGAGTTTTCTTAGACAAAATTATTTATATCTGGAAAAATAGAGAACTTGGAGAATAGATCCAAAAATCTAAGAAATAAACTAATGGTCCAGCAGCAACCTTTGCTCATGACCAAGATCTTTGTAGAAAATGATCCACTGGCCAAAATCTTTTCCTTGGTTGCTGGCATTAGAGACATTTGCATTATTTGCATAGGAATGTTAAGTCATGTATGAATGACAGGATTCAGAAATGCTTGATTAGTCAGAACTGGCTTCTCACAGAGATGCTCAGAGTTGTTTTTCTGTAAAGTGGCCAGTTGTATGAACCTCTTCAAGCCTGAATACTTTTATTTACCTCAGAAAACTCGAGTTCACCTACATGATATCCCAAATATTTGTATCTGTATGGCAGCTTGTGCTGGTTGTACCTGTCATCTGCAAGGGCTGTTGCCCACAGCTGCACCATGTCCACTCAGGCATAGGATGTTTTGCTTGTATCCCCTCCAGTGAAACGACTCTTCCTTATTCACTGCTATACTCCTCACTACCTGGAATAGGTGAGTGGGCCATGCACCTTCATTCCTTTTCCCCCATCTGTCCCTGTCTTGTCTAGTGCTTGGATTACTAATCTACCCCTGTTCACTTGAGTCACATTAAGGGCGCCATACCATTGTGACATGCAACCCAGATGTATTTCTTTACTGATATAGCAGCATTGCAGTCCTTCCAAATGTGGTGTCCCTTCTCTCTGACCTCATGTTTAAAACCCTCCTTTGTTAGGTACAAGCAGTCCTACCAGGCAAAAAACAAGCTGTGACTTTTCAGTTGGATTTTGTATTACATTGCCGTTTTTCCTTTAATTCACATACTGCAAACTGTTCTGCATGAGTATTTCTGATAAATGCTTTCCCACTAACATGGAAGAAATAAAGTCAACAATTAACTTTCTGAATAATTTATGTACAACAAACAGATAAGTCTGCCTCTTATTTTAATTAAATGTTTTATTTGATTTTATTGAAACACTTTTACAATATTAATGAATACATAGTATTTTGCATTCTATATATATATATATATATATATATATATATATATATATCTGTGTGTGCATATATGTATATATATATATATATATATATATATATATATATATATATATATATATATATATATATATATATAGTAACCACAAATTCATCTTTGCATAATAAAAACACCGTTTACTGTACCAATGTACATGACCAGTTACAAAATAAATACAAATGTGATAATTCTTACTTAATATCTTAATACCCTAGACTTTAACTAATAAAACAAACTTATGTCATGTTAAAGTTTAACTTATTAGGTACATTTTAAAAAGCTGATACATAAATCATATTAGTATAATCAGTACAGCTCAGTATAAATAATTATTTGCTTCAGTTTCACTACCTGCAATAAGTCTTGTAAGAACAAAACAGATACATCATTGACTTCATTGTGCAGTGCAAGAATACTTTAAAACAAGTAGCTCTAAGTACAATAATTTGTTTAAACAAATAGTTTCCAAGATCTATATCTAGCATATAGCATAATGAGAGCTGATGTTCAACAAGCATGGGTTCAAAACTGTGGAAGTAGCTGTAGTTGGAACCTCTAGAAGCAGACTGTTGTATTGCCAGGGAGGAAGTCAGCAAATGTGCAGATCTTTGGGTAGCATATTAAAAACTATTTGTTAATAAGAAATGTGCTAAAACAAATAGTTTGAAAGTGCCATGTTAGAAACCAAAAACATAGGCACTTGTATTTATTCTATGTTTTTTGTTTGCTTCTTTCATTTGAAATTATATTAAAAATAACTAAGTAAACTGCTTCTGAGTTGTTCATATTCTATTTGACTATGAAATTTTGTGACTGTTAGGCAAATCTTACTGTTGACTTTGCTTATATGATGTAGCTATCTAAACATTTTAGATTTGTTCCATCAACAACCCACTACATTTAACATGATTCATATAATTTTAAGGAGCTGTTCCAGAAAGATCCAAAGTCCAATGTACATTAAAGAAATTAAATGTGTACAACTCAGAATCATTAAGGGTTTTATTCTAGTGAAAATAAAATATTAAATCAGATTAAACCACCACCTCAAGGGAATCTACATTTTTTTATGAGGGGGGGATGCAAAATAAAGATATTGGTAATTCATCTGAATTAGATCGGTATTTTTGTATTTTTTTAGCCAGCTTTACAATTGACTCAAATTGTCAGAGGTTTAAAAATCTGCCCATTTCTCCTGCTGCCTCTATTTTTACCCTGAATATATTTTTCCACAAGTGATTACTGTCCCCATAACCTGGCTTAAACACCAAGTACTTATTTTTCTGTCTTCATTGAAGACAATCTTGGGACCCTACAGAAAATGAGGTGATCTCTTCTGTTTTGTATCCCACATACATATGTAATATATGTATCATTAACATTTATAAATGTATAAATGAAGTATACCGTCCTGAGAATTCAAGATGCAGAAGGGCAATGTTATAAAATATGCCCTCTTTTGTATTATGTATACTTCCATTCTAAATTAACATTTTATATGTTAATTTGTTCAAAAATTCTAATGGAAAATTCCAAAATAACATTTAGGCTATGAAGGATCTTTCATTAGTGTCTCTTCTGTATTTCATCGAAACACAACAATCCGCAAGGAACTCTGTGCGCTTGTTGTGTCACCTGCTGAAAAGAATGAGGTATGCATGGAAGCATTATTGGTCAGAAACAAAATAATGAATGTAAGCAGCTCAGTTTTGTGCATTGTGTGAAAATATTGATATTTCTTGGGAAACATCCTTTGTTTTATTCTCAGCCTGTACTGACAGATCCTTATTTCATTAATAAATGCAACTTTCATTAAACATTTTTCCTCAGTTGTGTCAAGTACTTGCATCCTGCAGCAACTTCATATACATTAGTTTAGATACACTAGAAGCATCATGAATTGCATTCTCTTTGGGAAGAGGTACAAAAGTCTGCAGGACTGAAGTATGAAAATAAACGTAGTGCAACAGTTATTTGACAGTGCATTCAATATTATGTGCAAAAATCTCTTTTTACAGAAGTAAAGCATTTCATTTCCAGCATGGCATTTTGTTTTTCAAGTTGCAGTCCAGTTATGGCCCTATAATGAACTATGCATTATTACAGAAGCACATCACAAGATTTTGGAATTACCATATTTTACATAAATTCTGTTTGCATTGTTCTAAAATCTTTGCACATTGACAACACAGCTGAGACTGCTACTTTACTATTTTATAATGTAGACATTCACATGGAACTTAAATATTTACAACTAAACTGAAATTTAATTCACATATAGTTGTAAAATAGAAAAGCTAGGTGGGGCATGTAAAATCCAGACTTTGCAAGGTCATCCTAGTATATCACCTGCATCTGAAATGAAACTAAGTATAAAAACGTTTGCTTTTATTCCATACTGTTCATTTTTAGTGAGACACAAATAGCATATGTCACTGTAAGATAATGCATTCTTCTGGAGAAGGGGGTTCAGTGCAAAGTTGAATATTACAAATTGTGTAATTCTCTGATACAGGTAAAGAAAAAAGCTTTTGTTTTCATTTTTAACCACATTGATGTTGTACAGATAATTATAGCTCAAATAAGCTATAAACAGGAATAAAGAACAGTTTTGTGGTGCCATGTTAATCGCTGACCATTTTTGTTATACATGTTGATGAACTGAAGAAAAGGATAATGCATGACAAATATAAGTATTTAAACATTCCCCCGAGAATGGCTTTGTTTGTTTGGAAAGGCACAGGTGCAGCCTACAGAGACATTAATGGTTGTGTTCACATGGCAGTAGGAACCGCTGCCATCGTCTGTCCTGTAGAACACTGGCATCTTTATTTTGATTGGTAGTGATTTCACATGACCCCTTAAAGGATTTTTAGTTAAGCAACTCTTGCAACTGCAGAGGGCAATGTCAATAACACTGGGGATTCTGTCGTGGTCTTCATGTTTGCTGAAAGAAAATAAGAAATGACAGTAAAGTTTTATTATAATAATTCTGTAAAAACTAACCTAAATCAAAACAGTTGAATGCATCATAGACTTAATTTGTAGCATTCCATATTAGCTTATTTCTCATTTAAATGAGACCCTGCCTTTGTTTACCCATATGTGATATAACTGTTGCATATATGCTTGGGCTTCTATATCACATAGGGACAGTCCTCTGGTAAAGAGTCTTGCATACCTGGCAGGTGGGGTCATCTGGTTATTTACAATGAAATTGGCTTGGTTCATCGTGTAAGCAAGCATTATTGTTTGCAATAGCTGCATTTCCATTAGAAACAAGTATATATATATATATATATATCAGTTAGTGGAAGTATGGAGAACATGTACTATAGCCTTTCCTTTGTGCATACACATGACTGCATCACTCCCCATCAGCAGGCCAGGAAGACAAAATGGTAAATGTCAGGACCTGCAAAACAGGTGGCCTAGGCCTTAGCATCTTAGTTGTTATATCACTAAGTAGAGCTCAAATGGAGTGGACTCTTGTAAGGAAGTACATAATTTACTAAATTTCTTTACTTATCAGAGTTATCTGAGCTATCGGTGGACATGCAACCATTTAGCAAGTGAAACAGAAGCTCAGAGGCCTACTGGCCCTTACACCATTCAGGAAAATATTCCATGGGATAACACTGAGCAAAGGACATCTAAACAGTGCATGTTAAATTCTTGTGCAAGATCAAGTGGTTTGCTTGATGCCATATGCATCTAAGAATCTGAAGAAATGAAACCATTATTTGCTGACATCACCTCTTTCTCAGAACATCATCTCAGTCCATGGGTTATGCTGTTAAATGTAAATAATGTACCACCTCATAACTCTCAAAAAATTCATCTTCCTGAATGGCTCTTTAGATAGCGCAAAAGCCTAAGATTTATTTCAAACAGCATTATCCTACCCTCTGACACATACACAATCTGTACTAGCAGTCACGAGTCTAATTTCATTGGGAAGTATAGAGCAAAAGAAGCTGTTCTTTCATCAGACAGATAAGTTACCTTCTCAAGCAGTACATCGCAGTTAAGGCATGCTTAGTTTAGTTCATTAGCCTGCCTGATCTATGACTATAATACAGTGATGGAGAACAGAGAATAACATTGCTTTTGAATGGGCAGTTCTAATTTGTTTCCTACCACTCCAGCAACAGCAGAATAAAAATCTCTTAAAAACAAAAATATATACTATATACCAACAGCCAATGAATGTAGTGCAGTACTAATTTTACCCTGTCTGGTGCTACAAACGGGAAGAGGAATTGGGAGAGGGAGTTTAGAACCTTTCAGAAGCATTAGATTTAATGGAATTTTTCAAGCATTCAGGAAATGTAACTGAGCTGAAAGGGAATTGCCCTTTCTTTTGCCAACATTGTTTTGGAAGTTTTCTTTAAAAAAAAAAAAGTTAAGGTTTTTATTAATCTGTGCAATATGGAATGCCATTTTATTGGTTGATGACTTACTTGCATCCCATTTTTTGCTTTCATAAGGTATGCTATGAACCCGCGGTGGTGGTGCTGCGGTAGCATTTTCGCCTCACATTAAGACACTGTCCGGTTCAATTCTCAGCTAGAGCGTCTTCTGCGTGGAGACATGCGTGAATGGGCGTACCTTCATTGAAGGTTGTGCGTCAGGGCTGGTAACTCGGCACGCAAAAATCAACTACCAATCATTAGCGGACCTGGAGTTCCACTGTGGCGACCCCTAAAAGCCAAGACACAACAACATGCTAAGGAAACTTAGCCATGTGAAAAAAAATAAGTAAATCCTCTTTCTCTGTCTTACACACACACACACACACACACAGAGTACTCATTTAATACTAATGCAAGTATACTACAGATTTAAATATGAAATTGTGCTACTTATTTTATAAAGCATTCTCTGAATTAAATAGAAAACACAAGTGAACACAGTTTATTGAATTACTGATTATGGAAAGAATTTAAAAAGGATACGATGTTTCACATTGTCCCCTGATAAAGCTTGTATATAAGTGCTTTTGTTTCGTACTTAGTTCTGCAGCTAAAATGTTAGTGCTTTTGAAACTAGCTTTAAAATAAGGGTTAAGCACTGACATTTTTCATTTAAACTGTATTCTAACACCACTAGAGGTCAGATTATAGCCATGTTTGCAACTGTTACCATGAAGCTATATAAATGGTTTAAAATGTCAGTTTTGTGTTGGTCTCTTATTAAACGCAGTCTAACACGTCACTGAGTGCCCATATGTCTAAATATATTTAAATACACATGAACAAGCAGCATTATCGGTATACACTGTCCTACCTGCTCGCTCTCAACTGCAGTTCTAGATTGCTAAGCAGAGATTTCGCAATCATCAGCACTATACAATTTATAATGTGTGAATTTAATGGCTGCTTAGTTCCTCTGTTTATATTTATTTAGCAGTACAGCTTAAGAAGAAAGACTTTGAACATTTCCAGTACTTTATCAGAGTTCAGTTTGGGACTGATTCACACAACTTCCAGCTAAATGCACATGACCATGAACTAGTCAGCTAAAGTTTCAGTTTATCCCTGAAAACAGTAAGTTATAGCTAATGGTTCTTGACATTTTAAAAAGTTTTGAAACTAAGGTTCTGGATCAGGTATTGTTGTAGCTAAATTTCTGCTTTGCATGGAAAGAGCAGGCAAGCATCTACGACCATTTCTAGGTATCAATTGTGTTTGTGCATTGAAATATCTTTTGAAGCTAGACAGCAAAGGTAGAATGAGATTTTTTGCTTTTTGCCTTGAACAACTATTAGGAAATTCGATGATGCCACAGTTACTTTACAGCTGAGCTGCTTTTTATTTCTAAAAGGTTGTAATGGTCTGACTTGAAAGTAAAACAATTAAGATACGACACATAGTCATTGTTTCCAAATAAGGAAAAAATAGGAATTGGATTATAGTGAATGGTGTTTTAGAACATTACACTGTTGCAGAAATCTGCACTACTTTATAAATGTCTTTAGGGTAATGCAGTGTGGTGTACATATAGAAAGATATACATACTGACACCCCAGAGTAAAAAAGAAAACATCTTGGTTAATTAGCTGCTTCAGATTGTGTGTGTGTGTGTTACATTTAATTTTGCATTCTCCTGAGTCATGGTTGAAAAATGTCCTGGAAGGATAAGTTCACTCAACGAGTTAACAATCTAACAAATAAATATAACTACATAAGGAAATTAATGATCATAGATTTCTTCTACAAATAAAGCAAAACCAACAGGAAATTACACTTACTGGTAAGTCCATGGAGATAATGAACGCTCATGTAAATGAGAAGCATTATGTGGTCCAGTACAGTTATTGTCGAGTGATTCATTGTGATCTTTTTCTACCTTATCGATACTGCCAGATACATTATGATTCTTCAAGAAGTTGCTGCTTATATGAGCTGAACATGTGTAAATATGTCCTTCGTCTCTTTTCAATCTTCTCTTTTGCCTGTCACACAGGGACAGGCCACAGAAACTGAGAAGCATTGCTAGAATCATCTGGAAGGGGAAGAGAAGCACATTAAGTGGGTGGAGTCAGTGTAGAAATTACTATAATTAAACAAAAGTAACAAAATAAAAACAAGACAACAGGAGAGGAGCTTATCTCCATAAAAAATAACTTTAACCAACTGAAACTTCATGCTGTCAGAATAGCAACAGTTGATAGGGTGACAGAATATTTATCTGCGTCTAAAGAGGTGGAGGTGGGGCATCATGGCTTTTCCAGCCCTTGGAAGTCTTTCAAAAGATGTCCCTGTGGGAAACGTATATGGGTTCTCCTTGTGCAGAATGAAGTTGCTGAAGTCCCAAACTCTGTAGCTGTACCTATGATAATCTACACGATAAGGACTTTCGTTCTATGGATTAATTTAAAACAAAATAAAAACCTACAGTCATCTGAGCCCATGTTAGGCTTGCACACAGCAGACTAACTTAGGAGGAATGCATTTCTCTAAGTGAGCACAGACTCTTGTCCAGGTGCCCTTTGCTGATTGAACAGGACAGTACTGTAAGAAGCTTACTTTCCTGCTTTTGTCACAGGAATTGCTTCACCTATAAAACAGATGAGCAAGTGATGAAGTGTATCTTACACAACTATATACATCCAGTTTCATGCTAAAGCACTTTCAGATAGGCTATGAAGAAGACCACAGCTCTTTCAGGTTTTTAAGTCCTCTGAGTGAAACCCTATCTTGTAATAAAGTTGAACCAGCTTGTCTTCTATGCACTTACTGAACTGGGCTTCATTTCGAGCTGTTTACGTCCCCCTCTCTGCCTTCTTCTTTGTCGTATTAGCAATAGCAGTAGCAAACTATATATTTGCTTCCTTTACTGTGTTCCATAAATTCTGCCACTTTCATCTCAGACACTATCTTTTAAAGGCTTCCCTGTGTAACCTAAAAAGAGGCAACTTACTCAGCTGCATTACCATATTTCCATAATAATTACATTTGTAATGAAGGTGGGAAACCCACTGTGGGTGTAGGGAAGTGGAAAAGCCTACACCAATTTGCATAATGATTGCATCAGTACACAAAGCAGCAAATCGAGAATAGGAAATCCTTTGAACTTGCGAGAGACCAGATTGTGACAAAATGTTATTGTTTAAGGCAACAGGGAAGGAATATACACTATTCTCCACACACAGCTCTGAGGCTGTCATGAGTAGGAGGCTGTTTCCACAGGACCATAGCCATTAGTAATTCCAAAAATATGCAAAATTAAATATTTCTGAAATGAGATCGTCAGCAGCACTGCACTGTGAACAAGTCTCATTCTGTGATATACAAAGTGAGTGAAGGTGATGTTGGGTGTGTGTTTGTGAGAGAGAGAATTGGATGCAAGTATATCTATCTATCTATGAACCTGTATTTGCATGTATGTAGTGACTGTGTATCCCCTTCTGCATAATTATCCAACTACAGGAGGAGCATTGCAACATTATGCTGAAGTACTGCAGTCAGTGTCACTGGGTGCCAAATAAATGATTTTATTTGAATTTAAGTCCCGTGTTGTAAGCTACTGCTTATGCAATATTTCCAGTTATCTATGCATTTGATTGGCATTCTAGTTTACAAAAGTATTTTTCTTTCATTAGCTTTTGAACACTTTTTTTAATAAAATTTTTCCCTCTCTGCATGGCGCCCAGTTAACCTTTGCCCCCTGTTTAGGATTCTAGTAAGTGACTTTGTCATAAAGAGCCTTGGAATCTGAACATTGCCTGCTTTCTAGAACAGCTGCTGTTGTGTAATCTCTAAAAACATTTTCCTACTGTCATGTGAGTTGATTGTGCTCTGAGGGTCTTGATGTTCATAAATTATACAGTAAAAAGGTTTTCCACATTATTCTGCTAGTGTTTCTTTTCAGTAGTTATTGCCCATATATATATATATGTGTGTGTGTGTGTATATATATATATATATATATATATATATATATATATATATATATATATATATAATAAATACTTCTAGAACAAAATAAATGAAAAATCAGAAATAAAACTCGCAGACACTAAACAGAACTTTTAAGCTTTCGCTCTTATTAGATGAAAGAGCTTCTTCAGAAAGTTATAAGAAATTACTTATTCTTCTATTCTGCGGTTTAATTATTTATATATATATATATATATATATATATATATATATATATATATATATATATATATATAGCATCTACACAGTCCATGTGCATGTATCCAAAGCTCATTAATGTTAAATACGTATGCAAGTGTGTGAATGTGTATATAATTGTCCAGGAACAGCAAAGGCATTATATCACTGTGTTGAACTGTGCCTTAATGAAAGGTCTATAATCTGTACCACTGAATGACAAATACATAATTATATTTGAAAGTCCTATATAGTAGGCTGCTGTTTATTTAATATTTTATAACTATTTATTTTAGATTGGTATTCTATCGTGCCTTGTTTCAGCAGTATTTTTGGTTAGGTTTAGCTATTTATATGATTAATTAGATGGGCTCTTTGTTTGATATGCAGTGAATTTCAGAGCCCTGTTTAAAACTATTGCAGGCATTTTTGATTAGAATGCTGGAATCTGATTATCTCCTTGCAGGTAATGTTATCAGAACTCTAATATTAATCTTCCAGCTATCATACCTGGTAGTTAGGCCTGCTGTAAGAGTCATGATGCCATCACTATTGTTAAATGCACTGGTTGCTTTTCCTCTTTAAATGTACAATATTTTTTTCTCAAGTTATTGCTAATATGTACATATCAGATTCTAAGTCTCTATCCATGCGTATGCATCCAGATCTCATAACTGAAGTCAAAGATGCACACTTGAGATGATTGACAGCATTTTAATACTGATCTAATCTTAAGTGAAAAATGCATTTTTTGCAGTAGGCAGTCTTCTTGCAACCACTTCTCACATAGGGGAGGGTGCACCTCTGACTCTCAACTTTGACACACCCTGAGTATCCGTAAATGCTGACCATGCTATTGCTTGACCTTTTCATTTTGATGATTCAGTTTGCATTTGACTTTAACAAGGTGAACCCGATGTATACTAAATATGTTACAGAGAACTGGATGTTGTATTTTAACTGATTATGTATCGAAAACAATCTAGTTACTATGATGCTAAAGTTAAATCTAGAGAGGAAATAAGGAAGCCATGATGGTTCTCTGAGTTTTTAATTGCTCTGTTATGCAGCATAAAGTAAGGCTAAGAGAAACATGGACTTCATCAATGAACTGATTTTACAAGGTGTAGTCAGATGAATGCCGTTATGCTGAGGTCAGCAGACGAAATCTGTAGTTTGTCAAATGTGGAACTCTGACAAAGGGAAATGGGAGGGTATTCTGATGTATAGGCTAGATTATTTCTTAATATTGTGCAGAATACCATGATTTTAGAGTTGGTTTATGAAGGTAAGATCCATGGGGTGAAGAGAAAGCCCATGCCCACCCAAGGAATGGTTGATGGAAGTTGCTCCTTTACTTAGTGTGTGTGTATGTGTGTGTGTGTGTTTGGTACCATGGCTGGCCTTTGGTCATCTGGTGCACTGGGTATAAAAGGGCTCCATAGCACCCCCCCACACACACACACCACCCAGTGCCCCCATTCAGGTCTACCTGCCCTATCCAGACAACTTTTTTTTCCCTTTTTTCTTAGTTTATCTTACTCTTCAGTTTTCTTGTATTCATTCAACATATTTTAAAGATGCCAATTATTTATTTGACATTTGTTAACCAGGTTAGTCCCTTTGGGCTGTACAGTCCTTTTTCAGTGGAGACCTGAGAAGAAAAGCTCCACAGATAAGTACAAAAACAAAAGATAACACAATGTTAACATAGACGTGTATATACAGGGGAAACAAAAACACAACTTGTAAATGAACATGCTAGAATACAAGAGTAATAATGTTAACATAGATGTGTATATACAGGGGAAACAAAACACAACTTGTAAATGAACATGCTAGAATACAAGAGTAATAATGTTAACATAGACGTGTATATACAGGGGAAACAAAAACACAACTTGTAAATGAACATGCTAGAATACAAGAGTAATAATGTTAACATAGATGTGTATATACAGGGGAAACAAAACACAACTTGTAAATGAACATGCTAGAATCATGCTAGAATACAAGAGTAATAATGTTAACATAGACGTGTATATACAGGGGAAACAAAAACACAACTTGTAAATGAACATGCTAGAATACAAGAGTAATAATGTTAACATAGACGTGTATATACAGGGGAAACAAAACACAACTTGTAAATGAACATGCTAGAATACAAGAGTAATACTGAGGGTTTAAACATCATCTAACAATTACCGTCAGAGAAATTCATGGCTGGTAGAATATCATAAAGACTTTAAATGAGTAGTTGTGGCAAAGTGTGAGAGCGGAGAGGGAAAGGGGAAGATGAGAGGGGTTAGTTTAGGTGAGAGTAGGATGAGGACAGGTCCAGGAATTAGCAAATAAGTCCTTTAGAAGTTTTTTGAAATTAAGGAAGTTCCCGTTTGTTCTCAGGGGACATTTGTTCCAGGCATTGGTGTCGGAGTGGCTGTATAAAAGTTTGCTAGTGTTTTTATTGGGCTTGTAGATGTCTAAGAGGTATAGTTCTGTGTTGCATAGGTTATGCTTAGAGTAGGGAGTGACGAGGTCTGTGAGGGTAGGACAGTGGGAGGATTGAGTAAAGATAGTGTGTGTGAGGTGGAGTTGGGGAAGGAGTTGGGGTTATGGAGCTCAAACCATTGTAGGGTTTTTAAAGCTATGCAGAGGTGAGAGCAATAGGGAAGGTTGTCAGTGAATCTAGCTATTTTGTCGTAGGTGGTTTCAAGTTTAGTTAATAGATTGGATTGAATATTGGTGAGATTAGGGGTTGCATAAAGTAAGGTAAGGAAAAGAAAAGTCTGTGCTGTAGAACGTTTGGCATTAATAGTGAGTTATTTTTATGTCTGTATGAGACCAAGTTTTTGGTGGATCTTTTTAATGTCTTGCTGAACATGTATAGGTTCATAGGTAGGTACTAGGCTGTTGGCACTAGGGCCTATACAAACCCAACCAAAAAGGTACCCTGGCTTTCACCACCCAAGAAAATTATTTTCTTGTGCCCCTGTTGAGCAGAGCCACAGAGGTGATCCCCGGGGTGAATTTCCTATTTCCCATCCAGTCAAGATTTTTCTTGGAGTGCTAATGAGGAGCTTTGTTTGATATAGATAGGTACCTGAGTATGGGAAGTCTCTGGGACAGGAATCTATCCCTCCATCATGTTCTGTTTATTGTGGTGACAAGGTTTAGGTCCCTAGAGCCTGTAGCTCAGAGGGATTAGGATTTCTTTAAGTTTAGCATGACAAACAGCTCTGGGTTTGACACAGCTTTGCATGTTAGGCAGAGATTGCCTCTGAGTAGGTGATATGTGACTGATTAAAGCTGGAGTTTTTTGAGACAGTCTGTGTAGGGCATCTGTTTGAGGCAAGTAATCCTCTTTGTGAGGTATTTCTTCGGCCTTTCCAGTTGTAGATGTCTTGTGAGGTACATACCAAAAGGGGCGTTGTACTCTATAATGTGTCTAATGAGTGACAAGTAGAGGGGAACAATGACCTCTTTTTTCCTGGATGAGAAACCTTTTGTGATGAGGTGTGCCAATTAGAAGGATTTCCTGACTACTGTGGTGATGTGATTATCAAAGGAGAGACTACTGTCCACCTGTGTCCCAAGATCTCTCATCAGACATTCGGTGTTAAGTAGACCACCACCTATGTGGTAGCTCATGGGTACAGAGTTTTTACCAAAGGGGATGACAATGCTCTTTTTGGCATTGAGCTTGAGGCCATGGCTTTGATACCAGGCATCTGTATCAGTGAGGCCCTTTTGTAGGATTTCCACATCTTTAGGAGTTTCAATTATGACTCCTAGTTTGCAGTCATCTGCGAACTTCGTTAGCCAAAAACCTCTAGTGTCTCTCTGCAGTTGGTACCTCAGCCTCCCTCCCTGTTCCTGTGTTGGTGGCTCTGGAACTACCCGCCCCTCCTGTAAGTCTGTATTAGAAAACTCCTCCTGTGTCCATCTCATTTGCTCACTTAACCGAGTACAGTTAGATCATATTCTGAGTCTAGTGTTCACTCTACTTAATACAGAGAAGAAGATTTGAGAAGACCAGCCCACTTAGGTTCTTCCTTCCTCTCTTCTTGCTGTTAAAAAAAAAAAAAAATTGTTTTACACTTTAGTCATTTGCGTTTCCTCCTACTTTATTTTGCTTTTCTTAAGTACTCAGTTTTATTTATTCTGCTGCATTTATTACTGCTTGGTCGTAGCCTGATTAAATTGTAACTGTTCTAAGTCTTTTGGTTTAAGCACTTGGGTTTCATACAGGCTGTTTTACATTAAGAAGGTTTGTGGTCTGCACTGTTGTGACAGGACAGGTAGCTTACATCCTTCTAAGCTGGGAATTGCTAATTGAAGGCCCTGTGTGTTATTCTAAAAGTGTATTAGTTCTAGCTTAAGCACTTGGGCTTCAGGCCAGTTATTCTACATTAAGAAGGTTTGTGGTCTGCACTCTTGTGGGAGGAGAGGCTGGCTTCTGCTCTTCTGAGCTGGAAATTTCTGGTCACAGGCTTATTGTGACTGCTTATTTGAACAGTTTCTTTCTGAAATTGCTGTGCCTTTTTGCTGTAGCATAGACCAGATAGAGGCCTGCTGAGTCTAGCTTTGTTTGTATAACTTGAGCACTTTTTTGAAGAAGGTTCCCCTGCACCCTATTAAGCAGGGGTGTGCAGTTAGAACTTGTCTGAAGACTGCTGGAACAGTGCTCAGTTTTGAGCTTTTTTCTGGTTAACTGGGTAACTTGTTGTCAGCTTGTTGATTTTCTATTGTTTTATATATATATATATATATATATATATATATATATATATATATATATATGGATCTATCTGAGTTCATCAACATTTTAAAATACCGAAAACGAAATAACCGACACCAAAACAGCGAAACTCATATAACCGACGCCAGAAGATCGACAGTACACAAACACGACATCGCATACACCCGACACAACATACCAACAAACAAAACACATCCCCTATCCAACACTCACACACACAACACAAGCACACCAAAATCCTTACAAACAAACACTAACCCATACATACACAACTATCCACAACCCTGACCCAAACCCTTACCCTAAGGTCCGTCACTATCGCACACTCACCTAACCCGCGCCCTAACCCTAACTCACTTATCCCACCCCTACCCCTACAAAACACCAACATCGCACACTTACCTTACTCGCACACTCACCTAACCCGCCTAACCCTAACTCACTTATCCCACCCCTACCCCTACAAAACACCAACATCGCACACTTACCTTACTCGCACACTCACCTAACCCGCGCCCTAACCCTAACTCACTTATCCCACCCCTACCCCTACTAAACACCAGCATCGCACACTTACCTTACTCGCACCCTATCGTCCGTCACTACCGCAGACTTACATATCCTTTCCCCATCGCAGCTTCTCAGCGTCGGTGTCTTCTTCCGTCGGTCTTCTGCCTCGTCGATCTTCTGGCGTCGGTGACGTGACTTTCGACATTCTCGTGTCGGTTAATTCGTTTTCGACATTTTAACATGTCGATGAACTCAGATAGACCCATATATATATATATATATATATATATATATATATATATACTTAAAACAAATTGCACTTTATTCATCCTGCTTTTACTGTATTTGTGTTTCTTCCTACTTTATTACTGGGGGCATTGACTACAAGTCTAATCTGTGATATATAACAAGTATCCTTTTCTGTGCTTTTAAACTGTTTTTTGTGTGTATCTGCTTTATTTTCTGAAAAAAAAAACTATATATGTATGTATATATATATATATATATATATATATATATATATATATATATATATATGTATATATGTATATGTATGTATATATATATATATATATATATATATGTATATGTATGTATATATATATATATATATATATATATATGTATATATATATATATATATATATATATGTATATGTATGTATATATATATATATATATATATATATATATATATATATATATATATATACTTGCTTCCCGCCTTTCTAAGCTAGTATAGTCCAGTTTTCAGGTTAGTGCTGAATTCAGGGCTGTGTTACAAATCTGTTTGCACCCATACCTTACTTGGATAGAAGGAAGTTTCTCTGTTCACCTGTGAGAGAAGGGAGCTTTGAGCAGCCTATCTGTCCCTGGAGGAGTGGTTTCAGCCCAGAAAATAGTATCTTATTCGCCATTTTGGGCTAATGTCTATCTCTTTCATTTCCCTGCTATAAATACCGTATTTGCCAGGTTTTGCTCACAGGTAAGCGCCGGTTAGCTAGGGTAAAACTATTCCCAGCTCCACAAAGTCTCCTCTTCAGTTTTTCCCTTGGAACTAGACAAACATTCAACTTAAGCACTCAAGCTATTCATTTCTCAGCCCGGCACTTGCTTAAAACTTATAGCAAGCACTTATAAACCCTAGCACTAGACCCTCCTGTACTATACAGAAGGACAAGGATCTCTAAACTACCTTACTAGCCATCCAGTAAAACAGTTCACTGTACCTATCCAGGCATGTCCAAAGGGCAGTTTCAGATGTACTCTCCAGTTCAACTGGTGAATCTGGGCATTTTGAGGCAATGTTACAACTGCCTCATATACACAGACAACCCCCTCCTACCATCAAACACTAATACATGTGAGAGATGCAGTTATACAGCCAAACTAGAGGCTAAGCTCTCTCAACCCAAGACTGGATCAGACAGTCAAGAGGGGAAGGGAAATACTTGCATCACACCGCCGTCTTAAATAGACCCATTAAACCAGCACCGGCAAAAAACACACATAAATACATGAAAACATACTCGGAGGCTCTAAATAAAAATCTGCAAAACCAACGAAGACCTCTAAAGCAAACATCCAAGCAATCTCCACTTCCCCCCCAAAACAAACCATGAAACACTTACTTCACAAAACCAGTGTGCTATGCAATCACAGCCCTTAAGGCAAAATAACATACCCAACATATTAGTAATAGGTGACTTGCTATAGTCAGGTACACTGACGTTCCACTCACAAGGCTAAATAAGGAGAAGGTTACTGTTAATTGCCTGTCAGGTGCCAGGATCTGCCACATAACACAAGTACTCGGGTCACTCCAGAACTAGTACAAATATGACTGTCATTGTCCATGTTGGTGTGAATGACCTGAGCCGTACCTCCCTGGACTACATGAAAAGAGACGTGGAAGAGCTCTCTGATCACGTAGCCCAATCCGATATGACCCTGAGTAGCATCCTGCCCTCACCAAGAATGATACCGTGGTGTAAAGAAAAAATTCTCAATTTCAACAATTGGCTAAGTTTCTGGTGTCATTCAAGGGGGATCCAGTGTCTGTCTGCCTGGGATGACATGCTCAACAAGCCATGGTGCTTCTTTAGAGACGTCTTGCACCTGTCACCCTTAGGCTTTCAAATACTGACAAAGGCTCTTGCCATCCCCATAATGCCTATTTAGGCAAGGCTCAAAAGGCAAACCCACCACCATAAATAGCACAAGTAACAAAAAACTGAGGGTAATGCTACTCAGTGCCAGAAGTCTAAAACCTCAAAATGCACACACTCGAGGTACTCCTCAGTATGGAGAAAACTGAGTATGGAGAAAATTGATATATGTACAGTAACAGAAACCTGGTTTAAGGCTCTAGAGAGCACCCCAACACTACCAGGCTACAACTCATACCATACATTTCGGCCACAGAACCCAAACCGAAATACAAAAGGCGGGGGAGTATCCATATTCATCAAGGATACCTACACCTCTAAGTTAGTGGCACAACACGATGCTTCAGAGATCTTCCACGTGCAACTAACAATGGGCAAAACTGCAATTTAAATTGTAGCTTGCTACAGATCACGCACCATGCCCCAGGACCCCCATTCCGCATTTCTGGAAACACTGGGAAACATAAAGGTCCTACCAAACACCCTAATATTGGGTGATTTCAATTACCAAACATTAAGTGGGAGAACTACTCAAGTACTAACTCCCTTGCCCAACTTCTCCTAGAATTTATAAACTCAAATGCCCTGGTTCAAATGGTCAACACTCCCACCAAAGATAACAACATATTGGATCTGGTCATCACCGACATGGGTGACCGGTGTTCCACCCCAGAGGTCAACCCCTCACTGGTTAGATCTGACCATAAAACACTTTGGATATCCATATTCTGCCCCCACCCCCGGACAAGAAAAGCACTGTGAAAAACTTTTCAAAAGCAAACTTAAAATTACTTAAGTCCTAGGTGGAAAGTTTCAAAGCCCCCATTCTGAAGGATAACACTGTCAAAACTGCAAAATCCTTTACTAATGCATTCTATGGGCAGCTACAAGAATGCATGGATTGTGCCATCCCAAGTGAAACCAAGACTCACTCCAAGAAAAGGAAACCAGTCTGGTGGACTCCTGCCATAAACAAGCTATACAACAGGAGGAGGAAACTAGTACAGAAAAGAGTAAAATCCCAAGAAGGGAAGACATCCCTGATCAGTATCAGCAAGAAACTATGATCCCTCAAAATCATCCAAGGTGAGCTTTGAAAGAAAAATTGCCAAGGACTCCAAAGATAACCACAAGGCATTCTTTAGCTATGTCAAGAATCTAAGTGGCAATGCTCAGATCTGCTCAGAGTTAGTGCAGAATGGCACACACTACACTGAAATGACCGATATCGCCAACATCCTGGCAGACAGGTTCAGTGCAAACTTAACCCCCCTCTCACCCCCAAAAGGGCCCATAACCATACCACAAGAATGTAGAGTCCCGGAAATCACAGACACTCAGGTTAAAACAGCCCTCTCCAAAGCCAACAACACAGCATCAATGGGATGGATGGTGTCCCAGGCTGCATCCTACATGAGCTCAAAGATGAACTAACCCCCTCACCTAAACACACTGTTCAACCTCAGCCTCTCCAGAGGCTACATACCCATAGAGTGGTGCACAGCAATGGTTATTCCACTCCACAAAGGTGAAGCCACAACAGACCCCGGGAACTATTGCCCTATAAGCCTGACTAGCTTGGTCTGCAAGGCTATGGAGTGCATCATCATGGAACTCATTAATGGAGACATTGGGAACCTCCAAACACTGGACGCTACCCAGTTTGGCTTTAAGGGCAGATCATGTCTCCTAAACCTGGTGGCCTTCTTTGAGACAGTTACCAAGGCTATAGACGAGGGAAAGGTGGTACACATAGTCCACCTAGACCTCACTAAGGCCTTCAACACCATTCCCCATTCTGGTATTATAGACAATCTCACCAGCCTGAACATAAACCCCTACGTCACAAGATGGGTTGCCAACTGGCTCATGGACAGAACCCACATGGTGACAGTTGTGGGAGCTAGGTCGGACTCTAAACTGGTTACAAGTGGCGTTCCCCAGGGCTCAGTCCTAGGATCCCTCCTGTTTGGCATATACTTCTCAGAGGTACAGGCAAGCACAGGACTATGGCTGACCAAGTTCACAGATGACTGCAAACTAGGGGTTATAAGTGACACTCTGGCTGACACAGACATCCTCCAAAAGGCTCTCACTGAGACGGATACCTGGTGTCAAAATCATGGTCTCAAGCTAAATGCCAAAAAGTACATAGTCATCCCCTTTGGAAAAAACAAAGTACTCACAAACTACCACATAGGTGGTGGTCCCCTAAATAAGGAAGACGTAATAAGGGATCTGGGACACAAGTAGATAGTAATCTCACCTTTGATCACATTGCCAAAGTGGTTAGAAAATCTTTCTACGTGGCCCACCTAATCACAAAAGGGTTCACATCCAGATCAAAAGAGGTCATTGTGCCCCTCTGCTCATCAGACCCATCATAGAGTACATGGTGGTTTCCCTAATGAGGGTGGGGGTGGGGTGGGGGGGGATATGGATGTCTAGGCTTATTAGCTTGTGGTCAGATCTGACCAAAGAGGAATTGACCTCTGGTGTGGAACGCTGGTCACCCATGTTGGTAATGACCAGGTCTAGGATATTTCTGCCCTTGGGTGGGGGGTTTGGATAAGTTGATCCAAGGTGTTGGCATTTATGAATTCCAGAAAACGTTGAGAAAAAGAGTTTGGTACATGAGAGGTTTTCCCAGTTAATGGTGGGGTAGTTGAAATTGCCCATTATTAGGGTGTTGGGTTGTACCCTAATATTTTCCAGTGGATCAAGAAATGAGGAGTGGGAGTCCTGGGGCATGCTGGAGGATCTGTAGCAAGTTACAATTTGGATTGCGGACTTGCCCAGAGTTAGTTGCACTTGTATAATCTCTGATGCATTATGCTGAGCAGCTAGCCTGGAGGTGTGGATATCCTTAATGAATATGGGCACGCCTCCACCTTTAGTGTTCCGGTCCAGGTTAGGTGGCCAAAAGGTGTGTTATGAATTATAGCCAGGTAATGCAGAGGTGCTCTCTGGAGCCTTGAACCAGGTCTCTGTCACTGCACAGATGATGATCTCCATTTTAAGGAGTGCCTTGAGTGAATGCATTTTGAGGTTTAGACTTCTAGGATTCAGTAGCATTAGCCTCAGATTTAGCTTGCTTGTACCTGTTGTGGTGGTGAATTTGTCATTTGAACTTTGACTAAAAAAGGCACCATAGGGAAGGCAAGAGCCTTAGCCAGTATCCAGAATCCCAAGGGCAACAGGTGCAGGCCATCTCTGGCAAAGCATTGTGGTCTGTCAATCATGTCATCCCAGGCAGACAGATACTGGATCCCCTTAGAATGACACCAGAAGCTTAGCCAATTGTTGAAGTCAATCATTTTGTCCTTGTACTGTGGTATCATTCTGGGTGATGGCAGGGTGCTACTCGGGGCTAGGGTCATACATGCCTGGGCTACAAGATCAGAGAGCTCCATGTCTCTCCATGTAGTCCAGGGAGGTACATCTCAGGTCATTCATACCAATATGGACAATGACAGTCATATTTGTAGTTGTTGTGGAGTGATCTGAGTGCATGCATTATGTGGCATATCCTAGCACCTGACAGGCAGCTAACAGTAACTTTCTCCTTGTTTAGCCTGTTGAGTAGAACATCAGTGTGCCTGACTATAGAGTGACCTATGATTAGAGGGTTGGGTACGTTATGCCTTATGGGTTGTGTTTGAGTGGCACACTGAGTTTGTGGGCTATGTTTCATTTGGGTTGTGTTTGGGGAGGAGGTTGCATGTGTTTCTACTTTGGAGGTCTCTGTTGCTTGAGCAGATTTTTATTGAGAGCCTCTGCAAATGTAAGTGTGTGTTGTATTGCTATGTGTGTTTTAGTGGTGTAGATTTTGAGGGACTATGTGATGAGTGTAGTGTGGTGCAAGTGTTTACCTTCTCCTTTTGACCTCTAGTGCAGTCTTTGGTGAAGAGAGCTTTGCTTCCAGTTTGGCTACATAAGTGCATCTTTCACAGGTTGTAGTGTTGGGTGTTAGGAGAAGGTTGTCTCTGTACATGAGGCAATTGCTGCATTAGCCCGAGATGCCCAGATTCATCAGGTAAACAGGAGAAAACACTGGGAGCTGACCCTTAGACATGCCTGGATATGTGCTTATTTATTAAGTACTAAAACTGTTTCCTCTAGAGAAGTGAGGAAAGTTGAGTGCTGTAGTAATTTGTAGCTTATTTAGTGCTTACAAGTTCTGAACAAGTGCTGAGTTCAAAGAAACAGATTTGAGTGCTAAAACTAAAAAACTGGCTAGTTCTAAGGGAAAATGTGAGGAGCAGACTTTATGGCACCAGGAATAGTGTAACCCTAGCTAAGCGGCGATGCATAAAGTGTATTTTTTTATATAACAGTAGCAAATGAGCAAACTGATTTAAAAAAATTAACCAATAAGCTCAAAACTGAGCCCTGTTCCAACAGTCATCAATCAGACAAGTTCTAACTGCACACTCCTGCCACTAGGGTGCAGGAGGACATTCTCCAAAAAAGATGGCCTGGATTAATGCTCAAGTTATAGAAACAAAGCTAAATTCAGCCTGCCAGAATCTAGTCTATGCTACAGCAAACAAGGTGCTCCAATTTCAGAAAGAAACAGTTCAAATAAGCAGCCACAATAATCCTTTAACCAGAAATTTCCAGCTCAGAAGTGGGGAATCTAACCTCTCATCCCACAAGAGTGCAGACCACAAACCTTAATGTAAAATAACTGGCCTGAAGCCCAAGTGCTTAAGCCAGAACTAATACACTTTTAGAATAACAGACACTGAACCTTCAATCAGCCTTTCCCAATTTAGAAGGATCTAAGCGGACTTTTAATGATCTTGCCCACTGCGTAATATGTAAGAAATTTTATATTGGGAAAACAGACCGCACACTTAAGGAGAGGATTAGAGAACATGTTTATCACATAGGTAAAGCAGAAGTAATGCCCTGGCCAAACATGTTATGAATACTAATAGTCAACATAAATTTAAGTTTATGGCCATCGCTAGGAGATTTGTGAGTTTGGGGGGGGGGGGGGCACATGCATTAAAAGAGGAACAGGAAGCTAGATGGATAGTATTCCGAGTTGATATGGGACATGGTCTTAATGAACAAATACCTTTGAGACCAAAGTTAAAGGCCAGACCTTCACATAGGTAAAGTAGCTGTTTTTAAGAATATGTATTTTAATGATGTGTGTTTATATTGCACAAAGTATATATATAAACAAAACAAAAAAAAATAATATATATATATATATTTATATATATATATATATATATATATATATATATATATATATATATACATTTTAGGATTTTCTTTGAACTTTTAGTTATTTTTGTGGTTACTATACAGCTTTAATATTTTATAGTAATGGAATGTATATAGTCATGTGATGCATTTAGCAATGTTTAAAAGTATGACTGGTTTCAGTTTTTATGCACCTGAAGAAGCAGATGTGAAAGCGCTTGTGCCTGATTTAAGTTTTATAACCTGAATCCTATCCTGTGTCCTCCTGTTTTTGGATATTTTGCTGTAGCTTTGCTGTGGACACAAGGACCTGCAAATTAGTGTTTTTTATTGTTCTTGCCAGTAATACGTATGTTTATAATTGTTTAATTGCAGGAAATTAAAAACTCTGCTAAATGCCACCCTCAGATCACATTATAACAGAGTAATCAGTTTATAGCTAGTACAAAGTCATTAAGCTGCACAAAGTAAATCTGGTTTTCTGTCATTTACAGAGTGCAGAAACTTGGTAGCTAGGGAGACAAAATGGGGCATACTGTATAAGCTACTGGTCAAAATAAAGGACAGTGGCCAACTTATTAAGTGGTCCTTGGAGTGCAAGGACTATTCAGAGGGGGTGATGTTAAAGCCAACTTCCAGAATAGGCAGGTATGTATTTTACTAGTTGAAGTTAATACACAGTAAGTTTCTAAAAGGTAAATTTTCTTGCATTGTACAATGCAAAATTCTCAGTGAAAATGTTAGGGAGTTGGCCCTTGTGGCAGAACTCTTGCATTGTCGGGGTTGGATGTACTGACCCCATACTATTGTACAATGACAAAATTCAGTCAAAATGTATGGGATTTGTCCCTTGTGACAGAGCTCCTGCAGTATCCTGGCCAGATACAGTGACCACAGGATATGCACTGTGAAAGAAGTTGGTGACTGAGTTGATTAAGGAGAGATTAATTTTTACCAAAACATGAAAGACTAAAAGTGACAGCTCAACACAGCAGGCTACATACATGTTGGTTTACAAAGAACACAGCAAGCTACATACATACTGGTTTACAATGTCTATGTAAAAGTGGATGCCAAGACAAACAGATTCTGTACTATAGAAATAGCTGCACAACTTGTTGCTATTTGCAATATACTCATGGCTGAGGGTTTGTATACTAAAAGGCACAATAACATGGGAAGAGTATTGCACTGATTGTGTAAATACTACAAAATACTGTTAGCTAAAAAGCATTTGAAGCATTTACTGTAAAGAATTACTGAAAATGAAAGTTATAATCCCATTGAATACTATATCTTTCTTGCTTCTACATTTTTAAGTATTGATCAAACCTACTTTGGTTTGGGACCAGTCAGGCCTCTAATTCTCTGAACCACAAAGCTAGATAAAAACTCTAGGCTTTTAATTCTGTTTTGAAGTTCTCTGACTGCCTCTGCATTTAGGAATAGTGAGCTGTAACACAGAAGGCATAGCCTTTGTATCATCATAACTTATTGTCTCAATAGCGTATACCTTTGAAATACAATACATTGTGACTATTGTGTATTAATACTCAGTAAGCTGCTTCTGGATAGCTACAATTATGGCTCAGTGTAGGTCTTACTACATCTCAAAAAAAATCTCAACAAACCATAACACAACAAAATTAACATACCAAAATACATTTCACTGAATGACAACATACACACACACACGTGTATGTATATGTATATATATTTATAAGAGAGACAGGCATACTTGTGCATAAGTATCAAACATAACAGACCTTAGACATAGGCCAGCTAGGTGGCTGCATGGCTTGCTGATCTAGCAGGGGTGTGTTTACAGTATTTGTTTATTCTCCTAGTTTTTTTTTTTTTTTACTTCACCTAGCCCCTTTTCTGGCTTCATATTAACATCTCTCCTTACATTCCCCTTATCCACATTGAAAAGTCCAACAAAAAAAGAAAACCCTGAAGCAACTGCCTGCATTCAAGATTGAGGATACCAGAAACCCCATACAAACCATTAAAAGCTACTTTAAATCCCACTTTTATCAACAGACGGCGAGCAGTGTAGGTCTAATTTAATCTTCTCTTTATGAGTCTCCCATCAATTATTCTGTGCATAATACTGGACTCCTCCCCCTTTTCTTCCCATTTATTGTAACAAAAATATACATTTTTCCAAAGCTTTGCATTTTTTATATTCTATCTCCCTGATGCTCTAAATCTGCTTTTGAGTTCACACAGATAAAAAGATGCCTTTAGGTACTGACCTGGGCTACCTGGTTGATTGTTTTTCTTGTCTCACAGCTTTCTCCAAGTCCTGGTTCAGTGTGCTCCATTTGCCCTTGCTTTCCTCTGGCTCACTGTTCCCTTACCCCACCCCTATTCCCACCCACAATTTCCTCAAACTTATTCATTCACTTTAATTGACCATACCCCAGAACGACTCAATTTCCTCCTTCCTGCCAATCCTAGCTATCCAATCACTCAAAACTATCTCCTCCACCCTATTGCTGTAACTCTTAACTACCCTCACTTTTTTCACTCAACATACAATGTGTTACTCATCCTACTTAACTCCCTCCTCCTACTCTTTCCCACTCCACGTCCTATCACTTCAACTACCTCCACTCCCACTCTTCTACTGTCTCCCTCAATCACTACAATTCAGTAACCTCTATAAACTTCAATAGCTTCCTCACTGTTTACTCACTTTTAAACTTACATCAATTTAAAAATACTTCTCCCTCCACAAAACCTAAACCGAAACATCTCTTCTAAAGCCCCCTTAACACAACATATGTACCTTCCTTTCCAAGCCTTCTGCTGGCTGGCGATATTCACCCCAACCCTGGCTAACACTTCCACTGCTTTACCTGACCATTCTCCCTCCTTGACCCCTTATATCCCCTATCCAAGCTCTTCAGCCTCACACCCCAAAACCTTGAAAATACTGTCCCCATTATTCAAAGCATTGCTAATAAAGTTGCTTCTTTCCATGCCCTTATCTCTCTACAACTCTGACATCTTCACACACTGAGAACTATGGTTACAACCCCATATTACAGACTCAGAAATCCTGCTCCATGGTTAAATCATCCTCCATCTCTACTGACACAAGAAATGACATGGTGGTGTAGCTATCATATATGCTGACAAACTTTATCTCTATCCTCTACCTTCATCTCCTCCCAATTTCCATCCAGCTGAAATTCTTATTGCTAACTGTATATTAATCACAAAAAACTAGCCATGGTAGCAATGTATATTCCACCTGGCAACATCCCTTCCCTCGAACACTTTCTCTCCTGGGTATCTCATGAGACTATCATCTTATGTGATGTCAATATTGACTGGACCTCCCTTAATTCCTACTGTCCCAATACTAACATCAATCTCTTGATTCTTTCAACTCCTCTCCTCTCACCCATATCAACAAACAGCAGCACTACGCTTGACTGAATCCTCACCTTTAACCCAAATCTGTATCACAATGCTACCACTCTACCCGACTCCCTGAGTGACCATCTCCCTACCCACATGTTATGACACTCACCATAATCTCTCTAATTTCTGCTCAGATATCTTCAATAATCATCTCTCTTCTATTAACTGGTCCTTCCTCTATACCTTCCCTCTCAAAGAGGCTGCCTTCAAATGTAACACCTTCCTGAATATCCTCCTTAGCCCCTAATAGAAAAATAACAAAAACAAACTTTGTTCCATGGTTAACCCATTCCACCCATAAACAGTCTTAAATGAGACAGCGCCTAGAAAGCCTGGAAAAAACAAACTTCTATCATCTTCAAATCTATAGAGAACTTAGGAACCTAACCAAGAAGCAATTCAATCTGGGCAAAAAACAATACTATGAATCACTAGATATTCCCAACTCCAACACGAAAAAGTTTTGGATGATTATCAACAATCCCTTACATTAATTTAATGCAGCTTTTCAGGGTATCCTAAATGGCATTATACTTCCTAAAAGAGAGAGACTAAAATAATGCAATGTGGCTATCCAAAAAGAGTAGAATGCAAATGAAGGATAGGGGAAAAGTATGGAAAGAATAGCAAAAATATAAAACACCACAGTATTTTGAAGCATTCAGAATGTTTTGCAGTCATACTAAAAAGCAAATAAAACAAACAAAACTATGTTATAACTATCAGAATAATAGTAAACACAACCTTAAAAAATTTTGGACCACCATTAAAGAAATCTTGCATCCTGGCCATAAATTCAACCCTAACCCCTCTTTCAATAACTCATCACTCAAAACCACAATACAATTCAAGTCTTATTTCATAGATAGTATAGCATCTCTAGCCATGGATTCCCCTGCATCTAATCATACCCTGCCCAACAGCCATGTATCACCACATCCACTTTCACCTTCAAACCTGTGCCCACATCCTATAAAAAATTACTTTTAAACTCTAACCTTGCTCATGCTCTACTTTAGCTGATGACTTTTCAAGTAAATACCTTAAAATAGCAGCTGATAGCAATGCCTAACTTGTCTCAGTCCTTATAAATAGGTAATTCCAGGAATCCTACACTCCTTCTCTGGAAAAAGTTAATTATCTCAGGAAGAAATTTAACAAACATAACTTTAAACCTATTGCAATCATATCCTACATCTCCAAAATACTTAACATGTTTTCAAAACAATTGCTAAACTATCTCTTGCAGGAATAACTATTATCCCCCATGCAACATGACTCACATTTTTCCATAGTACTAACACTGCACTTTTAACTTTTATAGATACTGTCAATAAAGCTAGCGGTAACAGCAGACTAGTCTCCTTATTTCTAGACTTGCCTAAAACCTTTGACAGTTTGTCACAGGAAACCTCTACTTCATATGTCCATTAAGTCCTTCCCAACCCCCTCTTCTGTGGTTCAAAAGTTACCTGTCCAGTGGGTATCAGTCAGTAAAATGACACTCCACACTCTCTCCTTACCTCAGTCCCCACAGGTGTACCACAAGGCTCTATACTTGGTTCCCTCCTCTTTAACGTTCTCAGCAACACCCTCCCCACTTCCACATTACAAACCTCCCTAATATAGAATGCAGTTGCACATCTGACAACATGGTGCTCCTTCAAAACAGTTACTCAGGAAGTCCTAGCCACAGAAACATGGGTTTGTAACTCACAACTCATGATCTACCCTTAAAAAAAAATTAAAAAAAAAAAAATCCCCAAATCTCTCTATCTCATGAAAAAAATTAATGTCCTCTTTCTTGATGATACAACCAGTGAAATCACTTCTCATAGCAAATTATTAGGGATGATAGTGGATGATAAATCTTAAATTCAACATGCATATACAAAATTGAATGAGAAAAACTCATAAAAAATTTGGGATGCTTTACAGAGCTAAAACCTTTCTCACCGAAGTAACTAAAGCTATACTTGCGACTACTTGTGTATCTCCTCCCTATACTTCTTTATGGGGTTCCCATCCTTCCTAATCTTCAGGCATCACAGAAATCAAAACTTGAACAATGTTGTAATACATTTGCTAAATTTACAGCAAATACCCCTTTTGGAACTCATGATTTTATAGGAGCAAAATGCCCAAAATTGGTCAGAACTACCCCATCAAAGAACATATACACCGATTCTTACCACCTATAAAAATTTCCAGAATCCATCTGCTTGTCCAGCACTAAACTTTCTACACAACTATGTTCCCAGTCAGTCATTATGATTCAGTAACTAAAGGCTCTTGCATGTCCACAAACCTGTCAAATCTGCTGGGCATTGTCTGTACTTGTACCATGTTGTTAATGCCTGTAACTCCTTACATGTATCTTTCAGGTCAATACACTCCAATCCTTCAAAACTATTCTGAAAGACTTCCTAGCCAAAAGCTGTCTCTGTTCTTGCTCACCAAGATAAACTATATCATTAAATGTTAAATACCTATTAATACTTTACACCTCCTTACTGTCCCTTCTTCACTCACTTCCTTACTTCTATCAATTTCTTTCCCCTGACTTTCTCTCTAAATATACCATACGTCTGCTTTTCTTTCATGTCGTATTGTACTTCCTGGTTGTGTTATACTAACTTACCTTTAATTTAATTTTGTTATAGCATGAAGGGAATGAACCCCTTTCTAATGTTAGCGTACAATTAGAGTTCTTGAAATTAATATTGCTTTATTCTTCTATATCAGCCTAGTGAGCTCTTCTCAGCACAAGCACTGTTCCCAGAATTGCTGCTTTTTGCATATTTGACGGTGATGTAAATTCTTCTTTTAGTTCTGTTGCTCCTACTACTACTATTGAAACAATCTGGGGGTAACTTTCTTCACCACTGCTTTAATTTCTGCCTGCAAATCCTTGTAATTTTAACAAAAAACAAAAAATCTCACGGAACCACGTAGTTAATAAAAACAATAAAACACATGCTTACCAGATTTTGCACAAAAGCTTTCCCAAGTATAAAATGCAACATTCAAATTACTACTTTCTTATATAATCAGATGGTCACATGACTTAACATGCGTTTTCACTAATCAACCCATTTAATTTGATGGTTTTATTAGCCCTAAAATCAGAAATCAATCTATATTCTATCTCTTCAGTTTTAACTTTACATCCCTACCTCTGCTGTTCATTTTTAACATCTGAAGGACAGCAAATTAAAATGCGTGCATACTACCACTCTATTGTCTATGCCTATGTAACACATCTGTGTATATACCTCTATGAATTTCTAACATATGTCCACATATCCTGTCCTTTAATTTTTCTGTTAGACTTAGCTATGTAAAATGCATCACATAATTTGCATAGCACAAGATAAATAACAGTGTATCACGATTTCCATATGGTTTAAAGGAAAATTTATCTCTTGACAATGGATTCTTAAAAGACACTTCTATAAGCATATTTACACACTAAAACACCAAATAGCGCAAGCAAGAACCACTGCATTGGTTCCTTGTGCTTTTTGGTGGGGTTCTAGAGTTTTAGCAGTCATGTTACATTGAAGCCTCAGGAGTTGCTTTAGTTATTTGGTTTCAAACATATTTACACTGCTGACATTTCCAACATGGAAAGGTTCCACTTTTCATAGTCTGCATGACACTAACACTTTTCTTTTTTGTTCTTTATAGTAAAGTTTTTGATATAAATTTGGAGCCCTTTTATAAGAAAAACTTGGTTAATTTCCTATTAATTTTCTACCATCATCTAATGAATATAATATCCACCAATTATTTTTTATTATATTACTCTTTGTCTAGTATACATAATAGTCATTCTAAAATTTTCTTTCTCGTGCCTATTAGAAGCAGAATATTTACCTAAGAATTATACCTCGTCTTATCTTTCCTGTTCCATGCCATGATAACTTCTTCGCATTTAAAATCAATATCCTTGTTACTGTAACATCTATCTTTAAATCTTTAACTCATTATATCTTGCAGTGCCTTCTCTTTGCTTGTACGTAGTCTTGATACCTTCCGCATATGTCCTTTAACTACATTATGAAAAAAATTTGAGTGCATGCTTGTTCTGTAAAGATACTACTACTATCAAAAATTATCTGATAAAGTGAGGATTTTAAACTTTAAGAAACTGCAGTAAATAGTTCATAAAAAAAAAATCAAAACAATAAATCATGCTTCCCTGCAGTAAAGATGTCATCTAAAAATGTCTGTCGAACAGTATATAATTTCTATAATCATTTTCATGTAGCACATATTCATTTTCCCAGTTCACATAACTATTTGCCATCGGTGTGCCTATGACAACACATTGCCTTTGCAAAAATGTATTTTGTGAGAAAATGCACATTAATTTCCAGAACTCTTTGCATTGCCACAAATATTTATTTCAACAGTAGTAACATTCATATATACATTAAATTACCCTCTTAAAAAGTTGATTGTTGTCATTTGCTATAGATTTGTGAAAGAAGACTGATCTGATATGTAGTAATTAATCATTTGTCATGCAATATTCATCCCACAATTCACTCCACTGTGCCTTCTTTGTGGTTATCTTGCTATCTGGTACAGATATAAATGAGTCCTCATCTATAATAAAAAATCATAAAGTCTATTACTTTTCTCCCACATATATAGCTTGTTCAAAAAAATCCTTAGCGTCACTTAAGTATCTAATTTCTGTAAATGAATGGCAGTGGGCACTGTTATCCAGCCCCTCCCTTATACAGTGGCTGTCATTGGGAAGTTCTTTTCATCTTTGTGAATTTTGAGACTGCATTAATGCATGGAGATAACTGGACTTGATACTTGTAAAAATTCAATGTGTCTAGAGTTATATTGTTTTAAATGCATAGTGTTAACCTGTACATTGACATTTGCTATAATTTGTGAAGCTCTATTCCTATTAATTTTCTCATAAATCTCATTACCACTTAACATTCATTCTGTGTTCCAAATATTTATACTTGTCAATGATGGCAGTGCCTCCACCTTTATCTTCCCCCTTTGTAATCTATTTTGTTTGTTTTGCTAATGCAATGCATTGCATTCCTGCTTTGTAAGGCAATAAAACATATTTTTTATTATAACTTCTAAATAAATCATCAATAACATCCTCACATGCTGCTTCAAAGGTTTTAATAATAGAGTGACTATTAGGAGTAAATTAACTTGTTTTCTGAATCATTCATTATTGGAACCCTGTTCTAGAAATATAAGATTTAAATTCAGTTACCATATGCAGGGTCTAATGTCTTTCAAAAAAAAAACAACCAATTGCCAGCCAGTACAAATGTCAAGCCTTTCTTTAGACCAAATGTTTTTGGTTAGATAGTTGATGACTCAGCACGTTGACAATAATTAGTGGTATCGCCTGTTTTTATTATTTTTATTAATTAAATCTGTGGTTCTGTGAAACATCTTTTCTTGGTTTGGCTAAAAATTGTGACAGACTCTGGACTGACCTGCTTGAGCTAGTACGTTTTGGTTTCAAATCTTCGTATTTTTATGACTGTTTCTTTGCACATAAAATATACAATTGCAGAATGCACCAGTTTCAATGATTAATGCTACTTTTTGTCTTTTTCTCCCTTGAACCACTGTATCTGTTTTTTTTTGCATCCATTTTTAATCTGTTGGAATGGCTTTTCCAACATGATCTGTACTTTTCCAGATCCTCAGCCCTGAAATTATTGCACACAACAAGAAGTGCAGCTGTTTCCTGTACTGTTTTATAGGACTTTCGTTACTGTTACTCCCCTTTTTCATATATTTTGTAAGCCAACTTATACACAGTTCACTATATTGAACCATTATTAGCCTTTTGATTTTACTTCAAGTCCTTAACCATCATTGCATCAAATTTTTCTTGTACACTAGTAATTGCCCTTCTAAGTTTCATATTAACAAAACAGGATTGCAATTTAGTTTGTGCAGAAAGTCCCCCACCTTCTGTTGCAGCACACTATAAATGCACAGATACTGCCTGTTTGACCATGTTCCTCTAATACTTGACTAACACATGTAAATGCCTCAAATGGGCAAAATTTGTATGCTTATTGTAAGATAGCATGAATCCATGTAACAAAATGTTTAGCATGAGGCTTAGAGTTAAAGGTTAAAAATGTCATTGTGGAGGAGATACCAGTAACGTTTTTGTATTGCCAAGTGTATGGATTTTGAGTTATGGTTTGGAGACAGGTCACAGAAGAAACATTATGGCGTTGACCATGTTTCTTGAAGCCAAACCTTTTCTGCAAATTACTTAATCCTAAATGGTGAATTGGTGAGGATTTGAATTAAAAAGTAGTTCATTTTAAGATATTTGACAGTATCTCCACCTAAAGTGCTGATAAAAAGAAAAAAAGCAGAACAGCGCCCAATTGCGATAAAAATTTTAATGTCCTTTGTACTGTATATACAGATAGACATCATAGTCCCCCTCTATGGGGGATGCATGCTGAGCTTGTACATTGTGTAAAAGTTATAGAAATCATAGTACTGACTTATTTTAAACTACTTCCTTGGCTATAGCCTTTGGTACTGTTGCATTCTCATCACCTACAGGATGATGATGTGAAAAACTAAAATTCAATTTTAAATTTTCCTGGTATATTGATTTTGTTTTTTATTCCTTTGTTGCAGAGGTTATCAAAAATGTGATGAAAGGGACAAGTTGATATAGGGAATCTCTATGATTTTTTAACCCTTGTCCAAATTTAAGGAATTCTCTAATTGCTTATCCAGTTTTGGCAAAAAATGAAAACACACACAATAAACAGTCTCAACAAAATGCTGGTAAACAGACTTTTAAGAAGAAATGGCAATGGGGTTCCAACCCCTCCCAAAACCAATGACAGTCCAACAAGTCAGATGATTATTTAAGGGAAATTAACCCTCTCTACCTCCCAATCTAACAGTACCATTTCTTTTCTAGAAAATGTGAATCTGTATTTTTCTCTTTGGCAACAGATAGTCTCAGAAAAATGGGCTTTTTAGATCAATAACCAAAGTTACAGCTGGCAGTTGGAGGAAATCCCTCCTTTCCAGGGAGCAATTCTTTACCTATCAGACCTGTCTCCTTTATTTCCCCCTGTCCTTCAGCAAACTCTGTCCCAGGAAGTGATAGAACCAGTTCCTCCTTCCCAGGTTGGGAAAGGTTTTTATTGAAGGATCTTTATGGTCCCAAAGAGAGAAGAATCTTGGAAAACAGTTATGGATCTCTTTTTTCTAAACCTGTTTGATAGTGCCCATGTTCAAAATGCTGTCACTTCACAAACTGTTACCTCTTCTTCATTTAAGTGTCATTGTAAAGCTAGATTTAAAAGATGCTTATCAAATCCCTCTTCATGTAAACTTCAGGTGTTTATTAAGGTTTTGTGTCTGGATCCCATTATCAGTTTTCTACCTCACCACTTGGACCATCTACTGTAGCAAGATTGTTCACAAAGTGGGTAGCTCCAGTTACAACTTGTAGCAGGCTTCAGGATATCCACATTTTACATACTTGGATGACTTTTGTATCTTTGCAGAGTATTTTTCAAATTGTTGGATCTCGCACTCAAATATGAAATTCTTGTTAAACAAGCTGGGATTCCAAGCTAACATTCAAAAGTCTGAGTCCTTCAGATAGGATTGTGTTCCCGAAATGTTAGCGAGACACAAGTTTTTCTTAAACACACACACACGCGCACACGCACCTATATCTAGATCCATTAAGATTTTCCACTCAGACTTCAGTCACTGCAAGGGAATACCTCAGGATTTTGGGACTCATGATCTGTGATTCTGATGATACCCTGACGAGATTTAGTGGTATCTGAAGTCTCTTTGGTCCCAGGACCAACACCCTTTGTCTATTCAAATCCCAGTCCTAGAGTTTGTCAGAAAAGAAATCATTTGGTGGAGACAGCAAATATCCTTAAACCCAGGTCTTCCATTCTCCCTCCAAAGCAATCAGCCACCACAGATGCAGTGGACTTGCCTGAAGAACAATTTCGGGAGTGATAAAAGTGCAAGTTGTGTGACACCAAAAAGTGATGCAAGCACATAAATATTAGAGATGCTTGCTGTGATCAAGGTACTCAGTTCTATGAACTGTATTTGCTCCATGGGACATCTTCAAGTTTTTATACATAGTACTACACTTGTGGTACATCAACAAGCAAAGGTGAATCCGGTCATATCCCCTCTGCAGAGTAGCCATGTTAACTTCTGATATAGCTTCACAGCACAGTCTCACTATACAGGCATCCTACATTCTATCGGACCAAATTTATGTGGCATACACGCTGAGCAGGACAAGGGCAGACCTGCATGAATGGAAACTAGATAAGGTGGTCTTCAAAGAATTGATGCATTGCTGGTGAGTTCCTCATGTAGATCTATTAGCATCCTCTCTAAACAATCAACTGGCACAATTCTGCACAGCAGTCCATGCACAAAGGCCTGGAAGAGAGAGATGCTATTGATCTCAAGGGTAGAAGGCAAGTACTAGTAGCTCTTTCAGGCCATTTCAGCCCTAACCAGTGTCCCTTCAAAGGTGAGAATCAACCCTCTTACTTTGTAAGATAAACACTTAAACCATTATACCATCGTATAACCTCCCCCAAAAGAAAGCAAGAAGAAATAGTTTGGCCCTATAGTCCTAAGTCTCACATGCCTGTAGTTGGATGTCTGGCACCCTATCACTACACCACATCAGCCCTAGCATCATCCCTAGGTGAGCTTGAACCACCATCCTTTCTATTAACAGCCAAATACGCTAACCAGTTGCACTATAGGGACATTGCTTGAGGTAAACCTCGTTAACCATTAAGCCAATCCACCAACCCCTGTATATATTTGAGTGGAGAGATCCTTCTTAATGGCTAAACATTCCCTTTGAATCATTGAACATCAGTGAACCATTCAGTGTTGCTGCTTTCTGCTTATGTAACGTATTGAGTGTTTATTACTAGAGCTGGATCTAGCACTAGGTGACATAGACAGTCACTTAGGGCCTTGTGGCTGCCTGGCAGGATCCAGGCTTCCAGGACGCTTCATTGATTAAAAATTTAAACAAAAATAATTCTGCTTGCAAGTGCAGAATGTGTTTACATCCACTATGGCAGCTTTTCCTCCTTTAAGGAGGACTATGCATGCATTGCACACACGCATACCAAAGTGGATGAAAACAAATTCCACACTCATGTGCGGACTTTAAACTAGCTGTTCCACTGAGAGAGCATGTAAGAGTGTGTGTGATTTAAACAAGCCATTATGTTTGTATAAGAGATGGCTTGTGTTGCTGTGTGAGAGTAGATGTGAATGGAATTTAAAGTAGCCATTTGTTGCTGCGTGAAAGAGAAGGTATGTGGGTGTGTTGCTGTGTGAGAGTAGGTGTGTGTTTGTGTACTGCTGTGTGAGAGCAGAGAGAAGATAATTTTGTAGGTGTGTGTTTCAACATACCTCTCAACTGTCCAGATTTAGCCTCATAATTTTGGTCTGTTTCTCATAACATTTGTGGTTTTCTGACAAGTCACTGAGGACTAAAGTCACTTAATGACATATCAGTTTCATACTTCATAACTTTCAGAAAATGCACGCAACCACAAATCCTGTTCTAGCAACTTTCTAAGTTCAAAAGAGCAATATTTAAAATCTATCCTAATTTTTGGGCCATAGTATCCCCATTATTTCAGACTTTGTTCAGAGTTCTTGCCCTAAGAGGTTGAGAGGCATGCATACCTTTCAAATTTCCAGATTTATGCCTCATATTTTGGTCTATTCCTCAAATTGTGTGTTTTTTTGGCAAACCACTGAGGACTGAAATAACTAATGCCATACATTTCAGTTTCAGGCTTCATTTCCTTCAGAAAATGCATGCTAAGACAAATTCTATTATCCTAGCAACTTCCTATGTCTATAAGAGCAATATTTAAAATATGTCCCTATTTTTTGGGTCTTTGTTCAGATTTCTTATATTAAGAAGTTGAGAGATATGATATCTAATGCCCTAGTTATAGGGGAAGCCAAGTTAATGAATTATCTTGATAAGACTTGACCCTGTAACTTGGTTACAGGAGACAAGAGCCTGAATCCTCTACACCAGATATCAGACTGCCAAAGGAATTATGAGTTTTAGTATATTTCCAAGGAATTGAGTCTCGGTGCATTTTCACGAGATTGAGTTTCAGTTAATTTTTATGGAATTGTATGTTTCAAAGAGAGAAGTTTACTACTGCTCATACTAAGTCTTTTTTCAATGGTGCATATAACCGTTTCTATTTAGCAAATGGCAGTCACTGTGCTGTAGAATTTGAAAGCACTGTTAGCATAATTGCCGAATGCTGTGGATTCTACTCCCACACCATGTAGATGGAGTGCTGATATTGCACAGCTCTTTCGATTTGCTGATTATTTGGTGGATTATAAAGGGGGGTTAGGGGATCTACACTCAAGTGTGTCCTTTGTATGAGATACCTGGTAAGTATGAACCTGTTGGTTTGTCATTCATTCCCTATTACAATACCTGCTTAACATTTTTTAATGTAACATAGGTAACTAATTCTTCAAGTGCAGAAAGCACTAAATTTGTAGATGAAACACTGAAATGTGAAGGTGTTTGCCAGTAGAAACCTCTTGATTAGTTACAGATCTCTTTAATGTCGAATTATTCAGATGATTAACTGCTATTAGTGGATTGCAATGACATGTTTGAGCGGCCTTTTATTGTTGAAATTTTCTAAAATGGGTAGTTTTGTAATTATTGGTTCATACGTTTTGTTTCATTGTGGACTGGGAGAATGTTCAAAAGTACAAATGTAAAAAAAAATTCTAACACGTGTTGCCTTATACAAGGAATATAATTTAATGCAATCAAGAAGGTGAATCGAAGAACATATACATATGCATGGCCCTAAAAATGTGTGCAAGGAGCCTATGATTTGAAAACAGCCCAAGGGTAAACAGTCCTTCACTGTCCAGGCACAGATATTCAAGTGAAAAGGGAAATGGCTAACACAGCAGAAAAAAGTTACACACTAATCAATGAAAGAATATTTTAGCCTGATGAAGAAACATGTTTTATCTGAGATAATAATTGCAGAGAAAAGGCTTCAATATAGGAAAATGTTTTCATCAAGGACAACATTTTGAAACTATCAAAGTGGCTATAAGACTTTTTGGTGGACCCTTTATTCTGAGTCAGCTGAGGAAATGCAGTGTATCTGACAGTGATCTGTCTTATAAAGAAAATGTAATAAATCTCACAGTAGTGCTTGGTTGTCTTGTTTCAGTCATCTCTTTAGCATAGCAATATACAGTTGTGCAGTTAATCTGTGTACCTGCTGGTAATTCAGTTTAACATCTACTATGCATTTTCTGGCATTTAGTTTTAGTCCATGTTTGTGTCAGATTTTTCCTGGAGAACATTTGTGTTGGTGAGTGATTCAGTTTGCAATCATCTGCAAATTTAGGCTGACAGAGGCTGTTGACATTGGCCTTGACTTCAGAGAAGTACATGCCAAGAAGGAGAGGTGTCTGAAGGACTGTGCTTGTAACTGGCCACTTTATAGAGATAGACTTCCCAATTAACTTTCTAGGTCCTGTGTGAGACAGCTGGCTGTCCCCTGGGTTACATAAGAATTTGTACCTAACCTCCTGAGTTTGTCAACAATGCTCAAGTGGGGGATTGTCAAATGCCTTGGCCAGGTCAAGGCAGGCAGTGTGAACCATTTTGCCCTCATCCATTACTTTGATGACCTTCTCAAAGTTGTCCACCAGGTTGAGTTGGCATGACCTGTTCCTGATTAAACCAAATTAAGTTGGGTCCAGTATCTAGAGGTTTCCTGTTTCATTATTGATCATTTCTATGAAAATTTCCATGGATTTGCCTGTGAGGCTAGTAAGACTTATGGGTCTGCAGTTTCCAGGGTCTGCTGATCCAACTTTGTGCAGAGGGATGACTACTGTTCACCATTCATGGGGCACAAAGCCATTTTGGAGGCTATAGCTAAATAGCAATTCCAAAGGGCCTGATCATTTTTCATGCTATGTAGACACCATGCTGGGATATTTTTTGGGACCATTTAAGTAGTGTACTTGGCCTTAGAGTGAGCATTAAGGATCTGTTCCCTAGTGATAGCAGGGGGAGTTATTTTTGATGGTATTTTCTGAGTGAAGGTTGATGGGGGGAGAGGGGTAAAGTTGGAGCTGAATTTCTCAGCCATAGGTTTGCTATATCTTCTGGTTCAGTATAGGCAGCTCCATTTACATTGAGCTCTCTACACTATTGTGCATCTCCTTTGAGGTTGTGGACATAGTTAAAAAATGTGTTGTGGTTGTCCCTGGCCTAGGAAGCCAAATATGTCTCAGATTTGGCTTTGGTAGATTTATTTGTTCTCTGAGTTGTTTGCTTAGTTTGAATGCTTTTATCCCACTGTGTGCTGCACCTGCTAATTTTGCCATGATTTTCTTCCTTTTGCTATACAGCCTGTTGATGTGATTCCACCAGGGTGGCTTGTTTTTTTGAGTTAGTTCTGTACTACTTCCTGGCGGGGTACAGCTGCCTGTATGCAACTATTAACATGCTTGTATAATAATTTCTATGAACAGTTCTGTGTTGGCAACAGTGTTCTCAGGGTTTATGGGGGCTTGAAATATTGCAAGGTTATCACCTAATGTTAGGAAGTTAGCCTTAATGGGTTAGCTGAGGTTCCAGGTTTTATTTCCATTTTAAAGGAGACCATTTTGTAGTCTGACCTTACCAGCGAAGACATTACACTAGGGGGTTTACAGCACTCTTCCATATTAGTGAGGACCAGATCTGTTGTGGTTGCTCCCCTTGTTAGTGTATTGACAATCTGGTCCAGGGAGTATGTCTGCAAAATACAAGAATCTCTGTGCCTGTATGTTTGATGTCGTATATGATTGCCAGTTCTTAGTGAGGTAAGTAAAGTTGCCCATGAATATGGTATTTGGTTGGATTATTGTTTCCAATACGTTTAAATACATGGTATGAGTTTCCTGGGTCATAGAGGTGGACCTATAGCTTGCAAGGAAGTGGTATTGGATTTTGCCTATGGTGATTTGAACACGAAGGACCTCAGGTATATTGTTGTCTTTGACCAGCCTTTGAGCTATGTTTATTTTTGATGGAACTCGACTCCTCCATTTTTAGTCCCTGTCTGTGTAGTAGCTGGTCTAAATGGAAGGTGTTAACTTTGCACGGTCAGTGTGCTATCTGACACTTTATTGAAGAAGGTACTGGTATGTAAGGGTTTATCTGAGGATATGAGTAAATAGGAAGGAGTGTACCATGTCATAAGGGAAGAGACTGAAGGATATTATGGATTTGTTTTAATTGAAGTTTCAGGAAATAGTAAATTCAAGCAAATTCAGCTATAAGGCTTCAAATATTTTGTGAACAGGATTTTGTTGCAGATTTGGCAATTCTATGATATATTTGATGGTAGGGAGTGGGGCAGTGTACAGGCTGGTGAGAATGGGTGCAGTATATATGAGGGCTGGGAGAAGTAGTGCTGAGGCAATATGTTTTTTAGTGGGTTCAGAAAGATACACTTTAGATCTGTACAGCAAACCCAGTTGTTTTCTTTGTAATTAGTTAACATGCAAGTCATATTTGAGCTGGTTGTAGACAGTAAGTCTGAGGTGTTTGGTGGTATTAATTTCAGTGGGGGTACCATCTGAAGATGTGTGAAGTCAAATAACTTTAGAGTGGTTTTGGGAGGGAAAAAGAATTGATTTTGATATTTACCATTTAGTGCAAGTTTTGAGTCTAAGCCAGGATTTTAAAGTGGAGAAAGCATGTTAGATAATAGCTTGAAAATCTGTTTTGTAATCATCACATCATTGCATACTGAATGAATGAAGGATTGCTGCACTGGGGTAAAACAACATTGATAAAGATAGTGAAAAAAAATGGACTCAGTATAGACCATTGTGAGACTTCAGCTGTTATGGAGAGAGAAGCAATGCACTGTAGAAATTTTTCACTCTGTGTTCAATTAAATAGGTAGGAACCCCCTTCCCCTTCTACCTCCCAAATGTAGTAAGCTAGGGTAATCTACCCATATAGCTAAAGCTACTGTGGCAGTGATCAATATGATGAAAATAGTACAGTTGTGTAAGTTGAACTTACCATAACAATAGATGTTTAAATGATCACTGCTGCAGTAGCTGCTTCCTCCCTCCACCCTCCTTGTTGAAAACTATTTTGATGGGGATAAGAGATTAGATAATAGGAATCGGGGTAATTATATATGTAGGCAATTTAAAGGATCTTAGTCAGAGAGCAGGGGATAGCTATAGCTCTGACGTTATTTATTTCAGTACATGAGCAGTACATCGAAGTGTTTCAAGCATTGAAGCAAGTGTGATTCTTTTAAAGTTCTACCAGTAAGAATAGAGACATGGTCAGTTATGGTTTCAGCAGCAGTTTTGAGACATTCAGAGGGGAGATTGTCAGGTTGTAGAAAAGTAGGCTTCAGTCTTTAAATATAGAGGACTGGATTTTAACAGCTGAGGTGGCAAAACTATGAATATAACAAAAATGATAAGGTGCTGGAGCGAACAAAGGTTACAAGTCTGTAAGAACATCCAGCAGTAAATCAAAATGATAGTGTCCACGACAAACAGGTTTATTCAAAAGCAAGAACAGTGGTGATTGCGTGTGGTGCACAGGGCGTTTACTCCCTGGGTGACTACGTTTTTTGGTATTAAAACTGAATATATTTAAAGATGTTTTAGTTTGGTGACTTTTAGATTGAGAGGGTGTACTGTCGGTAATAATACAGGGAGGTCACAAATTTATTAAATTGAGAGTTGAAGATGCAGTGATATGGTCTGATTGTTTGAGATATGGGTTAGTTTGAGATGTTTTGCATGGGTCAAGGAGCTGATAGATGTCAGCCCAGAATTCTGAGTGAATTTACATGTAGCTCTTGATGGTTTGTGAAGATGATTTTCTTGTAAACAGTCTGATGTTTCACAGCCTATAGTAGTTTAGGAGAAATTAGGATGTTTTATTGGTTTAAATTATGTTATTCTGTTTGCTTCATAACTTGCTGGGTAACCAAAGTTAGACAACAAGAATTTGGATTTCTCCCTTTTCCTTCTAAGTGGGGCGTACTAATTTATGATAGGAATATGTGGTTAAAGTGCAGAAGAGCATCATCAAGATGAAGAATTTTAAAGATATCCAAGTTATAGCATCATAGTTTCTTTGCATTGTTCAGTATTGAAGTAGGAGCAATTCATATTGTAGTTAAGATTTATTTATAGCAAAATGGTTGTGGATGACATAAGTGGGATGGTAGCTACTTAAGCAATCAGGTAAGACACTGGATTATGAGATGTTGCTAGAGTTATTGATTTGGACTCAGTCAGTGGTGTATTTTATTCCTGAGAAGGTACTTGAAGAGTAGCAGCTATGAAGAAAGACATATCAGATTTGTATGCAATTTTATGGAAATAGTACTGAAAAATAAGGTTTTTGTCTTTGAAGGTCAATATTTACAACAACATGGGGTAGCAATGGGTACTAGCTGCACTAATAGTTATGCAAACTCAATTGTGGCACAATGGGAAATTGAGAGTTTTTTGCACTGATACCTTCATTAAACATGTTAAATTTTATCGTCTTTTTGTGGATATGTTTTTGATTTGGGAAGGGACTGAGCAACACTTAAATAATTTTGTGGAGTTTCTACATACTACGTCTGACTTTTTTAAATTCACTACTAAATTTTCATCAGACAGGATTGAGTTTCTAGATGTCATGGTTATTAGGGAACAAAATCTGTCCTTTGCTACCAGCCTCTACAGGAAAGAATGTTATAGAAACCCCATTTTACATAGAGACAGTTTGCATCCTAGGAGGATATTTAAAAATGTAGTTAAAGGACAAGGTACGCAGATTTTGAGATTACAACATAAGGATGAGGGATTCCAGGAAGGAATAAAACAGTTGGAGAATAGTTTTGGGGCTAGGGGATACAAATATAATGAAACAAAAGGAGTATTGAACAAAGTGAGAGATATGAGAGAAGGGTGGGTGAGACCATATTTATAAGGAAGCATGTCTAGACGAAACAGAAATGACTAAGCTTAAGGAAGAAGGCTATAGGCACGTTAAGTATACCATGTATTATACTAGCAATGTTAACGGTATTAAGCAGGTTAGTGAGAAAAACTGGCCCATTATTTTAACAGATGAGAAGATTGCCAAATTAGTGGGTACGAACCCAAGTTACTGTTATAAGAACTGTCAGTCTATGAAAAAGTTACTTTGCTATCCTGATAAGGTTATAGCTATGAATAAGCCATGTGAAGGAACATACCCACATGGTAAATGTAGGTATTGTGACTATATAGACGCAGAATCTGTAGATTTTTTGCATCTGGATACTAGGAGACTATATAAGTTTAATGTTAGGCCCATCTGCAATACTAAACACACAGTTTATATGGCGAGATGTTTATGTTGCTCAAGGTTCTACATAGGGAAGATAGATTGTGCCCTTAAGGAACATATAAGAAAACACTTGTATAGTGTTAAGAATGGAAATTGAAATAATGCTATAGCTAAGTATATGTTAAATACTAGACTGGATTATGATTTTAAATTTAGAGCAATTGAAGTTATACATGAAACGGCCAGAATGGGGAATATTGAAAATAAAACTGAAGAGGCTGAACTAAGATGGATTTTAAAACTCAGGGTTGACAAGGGACCTAGACTTGAAGTGGTCTCCATTAAACCTGTACTTAAAGCTAGAGGCTTACCCAGGTGATTTGTGCACAAGTGAGTTTGCATTAACTATATAAAGGAGTGCTTATTTGCTGTATGTTCTATATAGTGTATTATACCTTTAAAAAGTTAGGATAATGATGTCACTAATGAATGGGGGGTAATGTATATGACTGGATGCTTTAACTTAGAGTGTTTTATAAGTACACATTTTATTGGTGTGTGTTAAGGTCTGAAGAAGCCCTGGTGATGTGGTGAAAGCACTTACCTAAATAAAGTACGATTTGGTTTTATATGCTCTCTATGCTTCGTTTTTCCTACAAGTACTTGATTTTACTGTGTCTTGGTTTATATTACTATGGCAATGCATTTACCCGTGGACTATTCCATTATTGTTTTAAGTTTTTTAGCTTAACAGATTTCTGTTTACTGAAGTATCTTCTGTCTTCTCTCTCCTTTGACTGTAGTACCCCCTTCCAGTTCCCAGAGCTCCTTACATTTTGGAATTTCTTGACCAATTATTACAGCAGCACCGGTTAAGTTAGGTGCTAAAATAACCGAATGGAAGACTTCAACTAGGACAATTCGGTTTGTCTTGCAGCAGAATGACACTCATTAACAAGTTTTGGGGTTATTACTGTCATTGACTGGGAACTACTTAGATATATATATGTACCTTTTTAGCACATTGAAAACCATTTCAACAGGTAAAGCTTTTAGTTTTATAGACCCCGATGCATATCTCACTGAAGTTTTAGTAATAGTTCTGGTGCATGCAGTTAAGTCCTAAATATTTCAGTTAACAGTCAAACTACTGAAACCATTTATTTTTCAAAAGGTGTAGGATCACTTTGGGCTACCCATTTTCTTAAATTACTATAGAGTCCCTAGTTAAATCTGTCTACAACCTGATCTATTTTATTTACATTATTTATACCATATTTTATCTACAACTTAGGAAACTGTATTATGTCTGCAGTCTGTGACCTTACCAGTCTGTCAGTGCTGAAAGTTCAGTTCTGAAATCTATATGCCCAAGTCTTAGGTGAAATATCTCTTTTTAAAATGCCTTTATTTTGTGATAAGTATGCACATCTGTGTTAGCCAGGTCCATGTAGGTGTTCAGTGTCAGATAAGAGGACAGCATTCTGGCAATATCATTCTGGGGACAGGTCACCATCTTGGTATACTATCCAGATATCAGCTGGATCTGCAGGATACCAGAGGACAGCATTCTGGCCATCTCATTTTGGGGACAGGTCACAATCTTGGCATACTATCCAGATGTTATCAGCTGGATCTGCAGGTCACCAGAGGACAGCATTCTGGCCATCTCATTTTGGGGACAGGTCACCATCTTGGTATACTATCCAGATGTTATCAGCTGGAGTTGTATGTCATCATTTGAATCATATTGTCTCATCAAGTTTCTGCTCAAAGATTTCAACCTGGGTGTTAAATACAAAGTGGCTACATTTCCTGGACGGTAGCGGGCTGTTGCAATTTTACCACATCTTGGCCACTTGTAGCTGACCTTTTGTGTAGGGTTGATCTGCCTTTAGCAAGTGTCTGAAGCTACAGTAGAAGCTGCATTATTTTTCTTCCACTTTGCTCAGTTCATTAGTGGCTGTCACAGACTTGACCAGTGCTTTACTTCCTCTGTTGTAGAGCTGGATATAGGACCCATGCAATATAAAGATGGACATAAAGTTGCTGTAATGGATATGGACATGAGGCTTGGTTTTAAGCTCAGTGATTCCAAAGTATGGCCCAACAATCCACTTAAACTGTACTGTTACAAGCTTAGAATAAAACACAGAAGGCACAAATGCAGCTAATGGGATTTGGTTTCTTGGTTTTAATGCACCAATAAAGACTTAAAAAGTAAAAAGTCATGGTCATTCAGAAGTCATGTAGCTGAAACACTAATATGATCTTATGGGGTAAGTTGCATATATACCTCGGACAAAATTACAGAAGATTTAAGTTATTACACAGTGAAAACTGCATCTTGGCTGTATCTTTCTTGTACTTTTAAATGGTTTGTATGTTACCTTTTTTACCCTTTTGTGTATATGTGTGTGTATGTATATATATATATATATATATATATATATATATATATATATATATATATATATATACACACACACACACACACATACATGCATACATGTGTGTACGTGTGTATATATCAGTTAGGTATGATTCAACATTTTATTTGAATTAGAGGTGCTGAAATATTTTCAACTAAACTACATTTCAATGAAAAGCAAATACATTGAAAGTCATTACACTAAAAATGCTTGAAACCTGCCAGTAAATTCCAATGGACATAGAATAGTGATAAGGTTTCCTAAAATAAGAGTTTGGATTGGTGTTAGGGTTACCAAATATTAGTAGGGATGGGAGTGAGAGTCTTTGCCTCTAATTTGCCTTAAGAAAAACTCTCTGAAACATTGCCACTACATAGATGCTGAGGCACACATCCATATAACACACATGGCAACACTAAATCTTTCCCCTTTGTTAACTCTTACTCAAACTCTAGCCCACAAATAGTCACACACAGACAAACATGCACAAACACTCCCACCCTAATTTTTGACATTAAAACCCAAACTCACATTTAACTTACCACACATGCTAACAGACATCCACTACATCTACAATTCACTAAAACTTAATTTAGTTCTTTGTAAATTCAGTGAAATGCTCATTCAAGAAAGAAACACAACTACATTTACAAGATTCAACAAAAGGAGTATTCAGTCAATTGACATAAACCTATATTTGCATATGATAATGAAAATGTCAGTGAAACGTCAAAGAAAATAGAGTAGAGAAGTCAAAATGTCATGTTTATTCAAATGTCATTAATACTGCAAGTGTAGGGTGCAGATATTTTGAAAAATGATGAAACTAAGTCATGAAATACATGATATACAATTCATTTTTAATCGTATAGAATATATTTAATTTATACTTAAATCACTCCCCCAAATATTCAGTTGATCTTTTTTTTTTGATTGAATTAATGTTTCAGCACGTGTTAGTGAGATGTGAATGATAACTGTTATCTGCTGAACAGAGTTTTAGACTCAGGAACTTTATGCATATTCTGTGTGTTTTCCTGTTATTGCTTTAGCAATAATGAGGTCATTTTCAGTCTTTAATGTTTTTATGTTTTCGTACTGTAATGAGGGTTATTTCATTACATGTTTGGTGTACAGCTTAGTTTAATGTGTGTAACTGAAATGTTTAGTTTGATTAAGTTAATTTAAATTCAGGTCTTTTTTGTAGTTATTACATATTTTGATTGAACGGTAGTATCTGTGATTCCAATTTTCTTTGTCTGTTGATGTATTATTTAGATGTCATTTTTAACCTTTCTCTGCATGGATAAAAGAAGTACTTTTCAACCTCTAAGGATTAAAATCCATATCAGTGAACTTCAAAACTCATAGAAGTCAAGGAGGATTTTTTTATTTTTAAGAATTCAAGGTCTCTGTATGCTTAACTACACAAAATTTGTGATGATGAATCTTTGAACATTATTTTTAGCTGTTTTGTAAAGTACACACAACAGCCAGATATGTAAAAAAATTAACAAATGAAGGAAGGCGAGCTAAATTTAAAAGTAAGAGTTACATTGCTGAGCTGGACAGTGAGAGGGAGCTAGAGTGAGATGGATATTTGAATGCAATTGTTTATATTGCATTGACAGTAAATTAACCATATTTGATTAAAAAATAACAGCAAGTTATGCAAATATCCACAGGTTTACTGATGGTATTTTTGAGATGTTCCAGTTTAAAATGGAGGAAAGCTTGGTCTTTATCTTCGAAGGTTGGACAGTCTGGTGTCTGTTACTATAGTTTGGCAAGAAATAGATGCTGTCAAGTAATATAGTGAGCCCCTGAAAAGATTGATTATGGCTATGCAAAACAAAATGAAAGAGATTGCTGTGAGTTAATATGCATGAAAAGAAAGTCAGTTTAAAAGAGCATTAGTCTTTGCAAGTAAAGGCAAAAGATATGGAAGGGTATATATGGGGAGGAAATTTCAGACTTTTAAGACTGGAGGAAGGTACTGTGAAATATCCTTTTGAGAGTGATGAACTGTAGATCATATTTAAAAAATCAGCCTTGCTAGGGAATCAAATAAGTAGAGACCATAGGAAAGGAAAACTATCTGCACAGGGGCACAGACCCAGGCATGGAATTATTAAATGTCTATATGCTGGGACATCCTTTGAGCAGACTAAGGTTAATTTTTAGTTTATTAGATGAAAGTAATTTTACATAATAACTGTGTACTTTGAATGGGCATATTATAAGCAAGTTTTGGGGGGGTAGCTATGGGTGCACTAACTGCACCCATCTTTGCAAATATTGTCCTGTGGTTTTCGCAGATGAATTATATATTTAGATGTAGATTTTCTGAAAATGTGGTGGCTTTTTATATATTTTTAGATGTGCTGGTTATTTGGAAAGGATCTATTGATAGTTTGCAAGAGCTTTTTAGGTATTTGAATAGTGCAATGGAATTTTTCAAACTTACTATGAATCTTGATAACAGGGTTAATTTTTTGGATTTTAATTAAAGATTTATATCAAATATTTACAGGAAGGAGATATGGTGTAATAGCTACTTGCGTTTTGAAAGTGCCCATCCCCTTTGGCAAAAAACATAATCTTGTTAAAGGGCAATTTGCCCAAATGTCCAAAATGGTTTCTGATGATATATTATTGCTAGTGGTCATGTTTTTGGATAGGGTGTATCCAGAGCAGCTGGTTGATGAAGTTATAGGTCAAGTTGTGAAAGCGATACAAGGGCATTTTAAACCAATTCTAAATGGGGGCTGGTGTGAAGTTGGAGAAAAGGAAAAGAAAAAAGTAGAGATTAAGTTTAGCCATGGTCTTGACCTATAATGGTATGAATTCATGGCTGCAGGATATTAGTAGGAATTGGAATGATGTGTCTGAGTGCTTTGATTTAATGAGTAAGTTTGGTGACTGCCCCAGTTTTGTATATAAGAGGGGAAACATTTTGAAAACATGTTTGAAGTGAAGAGTGCCTTATTTAATGGAAAGGCTAGGATGTGCAAGTGTGGTGCATATATGCAATGCCATTATATTTTGGAACGTTCTAATATTTGTTACCTCTTATTCTAGGATGTTGAAAGGTAACGGTATGTTTAATTGCAGTAGAGGCTGGTGAATTCAAATCAAAGGGGGTGCTGCAGGAGACAGTTGAATGGGGGTGCCAACAGGAAGGGGTGTGGTCAACTTGAATGGGGCGGAGCCTTGCTCAAAACCACAAAAACTGGGACTTTAAATATGCTGCCCTGGGTGCTAAACTGTCATTATGAGAGTCCAATCAAGACAAAATGAAATGAAGAAAAAATGTTCAATGCATTGGCTACATGACAGCTTAATATCTAGATGGAAACAAAAAGGTTGTGAGGCATTACTTTTTAAATACATTACTGGAATGCCAGTCAACATCAAGTATAAAAAAACAAGCAGAACTCAACTCAAAACCACTTCTTGCACTGTAGTTCTAATTAATTTATATTCAGCTTTATAAAAGTACCAAGTAGCATGCTGAAAGTAGCAATCTCTGTAATACCCCCACTTGTAAAAATGTTTCTTATCCAAAAAAGACCTGCTGCCTGACAACAGCTATCTACTTGTTTCATGGGGAAAACATGATCAAAGTAAAAAAAGGAACAGCAAACAAGTTCAAGATAAATTGTTTAAAGGATTACTGCACAGACTATGGACCACACATAATAGATTGGCATTCTGTTTAGTTTATGGGTAAAGCCTGCAAAGATGACTGCAATTCTCCAAAAATGTAATGAGCTTTTGAAAATACTACAATCATGTCCTTTTACAGATACTGTCATAGGCATTTTAATACCTAAGGCTTATACTTTATCTAATTATGTAAATATTCTCTGCATGGCAACAAAAGCTTTCAGTGTTGGTAATTATTTAACAGTATGCTTATTAAAGCTTGCTTGCATCTTACAATCTCAGACAACCTTACCTGATGGTCATTAAAGCATTGCTACTTAAACACAGACCAACAGGCACTGCAACATCATGCATTTTCTGAATAATAAGCATCAGTTAACAGTATAAAATATGACAGAAAAACAGAATATTCTGCAAAATAAAGGACAGATGAAAAGCCACTGTAGTACTTGTGTCTACCTTAGATGGGGGGATACTCTGCACATTTGCACTGCATAACAAAATAAGAGAATCTACATGCATTTCTGAAATAAAAGTAATCTACAACTCTGATCATTACAATTATTTATTAATTGTGACCCCCTCCACATTTTCTTGTAATTGCCATTTTGCAGAGGGATTTTTAGGGGGAGAGCAACATTTTGAGCCAAAATTGGGGAAAGTTGATAGGTTTGAATATAGCCAGTTCTATAAAGCAATTTATTTGCATGTACCTCTCAAACTCTTAACGCAGGAAATATGGACAAGGTCAAACATATTGGGAGAACATACAGTACTGAAATTTTCTCTTGTGTAAACTTAGTTGATAGAATAACAGGTCTGTCTTTAGCATTTTTTTTCTGAAGCGTATGAAGTCTAAAACTCAGTGTCTTTCATTATTTAGTAACTTCATTCCTAAAAGATTTGGCAGAAAACCACACATTTTATGATGAGTAAACCAAAAATAAGAAGCAAAAATCTATTCATTCTGCTGAAATCTGGACAGTTGAGAGGTATATTTCAACCGGGGTTGTCTTTGAGTTTGACACCCTTCCCCCCTCACAAAGTCATGGTCAAATGGGACCTCCCCCCTTCAGCCATTCCAATGTCCCATTACTTGGCTATTTTGCGCCATTTACCCAAAACACTATAATGTGCATACTGCTTTACTTCTACAATGATTTGGATTTCATTTAAAAGTTATATTTTACATTTTACAGCACAAACACTAATAGATATCTGTTAAACAAGGCAATACAGCCTCACAATGAAAATAGGCTTAGCATTACAACTTCTCTGCCCTTGAAACTCGCATTCATTGAAACAGGCATTGAACAGGCATTGAAACCCACATTCAAAGAAAATCCATTGGCCAGTGGCAGATAAAGATTAACTTGGGCTGTTTTCAAATCATAAGCCCCTTGCACATGAAACATACATGTGTCCTTTGATACACCTTCCTGATTTTGTTAAAATATATTCCTTGAATAATACAGTACAGTTAGAAGGCATTTTAAATTTGTTTTGAACATTTTTCCAGTAAACAATGAAACAAAATGCATGCACCAATAATGTCAAAACTGCCCAATTCTCAACATTTCCATCATAAGTCTATTCAAACTTCTACAATCCACCAGTATCAGTAAATATTCACATTCTTTGCAGAAGTAAGTCATATAATTCCACATTAGAGATATGTAACTAATGAAGAGGTTGCTGCTAGCAAACAACTTTCTATTTCATTGTTTCATCTCCAAATAAAGTTCCTGTTGCCCTTGAGGAATAAATTGCCTGTGACATTAAAAAAACAATACGCTAGTAATATTGCAATAGGGAATGGATGGCAAACTGATAACAGGTTCACAGTTACTAGGTATCTCCACCAAAGAGGACATTCTGAGGACTGCAGTATCCACCCCCTTTACAAGTACAACACTGTACAGTATCACCAATGCATCTACTTACTGTGGAAGTAGAACCCACAGCCTTCTGTATTAAAAGCAAGTACAATACATGTTGTGCTGTTAACAATGCCAACAGACTCAGCATAAGCAGCACTAAACTTCTTTCTCTGAAGCTGTCAGCTCCTTGTAAACTCCACTCAACTGTATCTTTTAACTTTGTCCTCCCAATGAATTTTGGCCTTTTCCAGATTTCTTGTGCTGCAAAGTCCCGAAACCAGAGAGAAATTTTAAACATTGCTTTTATAATCTTGGAAAGTTGCTAGAATAAAATGCTGTTACCAGCATGCATTTCACTGCCAAGTCTTGAACCCAGGATCCTGTGCACTAGAGTCAGAGGAACATACCACTATGCCAAATCAGCTATTTCTTGAAAGACAGACTGTGTGATGCCTGTGCACTGGCCCAGCAATCAAGGAGCATCAATCATCTCCACTAACACCAGTGAGGGGCATCCATATAGGGAAAGAATAATAAATACATAAACAGTAAAGTAGAAATTCCCTTAAGAGCACACAGAGATCATGGTCAGTCTGGGGCTGGTTTCTCCTTTTCTCTCCAGATCCCCAATAAGACTCCTCACTAGCACAGCTATAGGGTACAGATCTCAGCCTAGTGGGCAAGCTAAAACCTCCAGCACCCTCTTTCCAACCAGTACTTTATGGCCCTGATCAAGTAGCTGAACCACACACACACACACACACACACACACTTTGGAAAAAAAGTTATATACAACCGCACAAACACTCTTGGGGAAGGCTGGCACAGGTTCTCCAGCTGTGCCCCTTTTATCCAGACTATACGGTAGAAATCACTGCCACCACTCACTAATATTTATCAGCTACCAAAAAGCCCTTAAAGGGTGTCCAATTATTACTGTGCATTATTATTATCCAAATAGTAAGTGGAACTGAACAGTCAAGTGTTATTGGAGTGGCTTGGCCAGTATCACTAAATACATGCAATGTACTCTTAGAGCTAAAATTGTCTCTACACAAAACAACCACAGTTGAAAGGTTTAAAAAATATTTAATAAATAATAAAAACACAAGACAATACTTATTACATAGTGCCAGTCAAGAGTTCAGAGACCACAGGAAAATACTTAAAATAATACAGTAGAATAGTTCTGACATCAATACAGAAAACAGTCTACTCTTCCTATTTCCAAAGTCTAAGATCCTACTTACATACAGACACAGGCAGATATTGGTGAGTTGGATGTTTTCAAGACAAATACTAAATGATCTCATTCTTTTTGTACTTAAATTGATAACACAGTACCACTGATTCATTTCAGATTACATCATTTCTTTCTCGTTCCCAGGTTAGCAGAAACTCAGAGGTTAACAGCTCTTTTGGTCTTGCAGCTGGTCAGGAAGTCAGGGCAATAAAATAAATTATACATGTAAATTCTAGCCATTAACTCTGGCCTCAAAACAATAGGCAGAATGCCTCCCTCTAGACTCCAAGTTTTAGATTAAAGCATTTCACAATGCTTGAATTATCAGCTTTCTTACAGCAGAGTGCACTGTGGTTACATATTTGAAGTTCAACATTTAGCAAAGAGAGCAAGCATGTGGCTTACATTAATATTTACAAATGATGGAATTACTTACAAAATTCTATCTGGCTAGGTTGGCAGCCTTCACCTTTCTTCACAGACTGAAACTTAAATGGCTATCGTTTAGTGAATTCAGTTCTCACCATAGCTCTCAACCTCTTAGCACAAAATGGAACCTGGACAAAGACAATAATGGGGGAATACAGCCCCAAAAATAGGGATAATTTTCAAATATTGATCTTATAAATTTAGATTGTTAGAATAAAAGGTTTTGTTACCATGTACTTTCTGAAGAATATAGAGTCAAATTCAAATGCCTGTTCTTTAGTGAATTCAAAATCTAGAAAACCACAGATTTTATGAGGAACAGAACAAAAATGAGGCAAAAATTTGAATAGTTTTTTCACAACTGGTAGTGAGTAGGGAATTCAGGCTCTTGCTACCTGCGCCCAAGGTATAGGGTTTGAGCCAGAGTTTCTCTAGCCACCAGGTATATTTAACTGGGGCATTTGAGCCTGAGTTTCTCCGTAGCCACAAGGTATATTTAACTGGTGCACGCACATGCACACACACACACACACACACACACACACACACACACACACACACACACACACACACACACACAGTACCTGCATTTGGAGTCAATTTGTCAGCTTCAGAATCCCTTCCTCCTTCCTTTGCAAATGGTCCCAGAGTGAAATACAAAAGTCCTTAAGTCCCACAAGAGCAGAGCAGCTATCCAGCCCACAGACTATCCCCTTTGAGCGTATGCAGTTGTAACCGCATAGACTTCTGGGCATCTCTGTAGGAATGCCGAGCACGCATAAATGGAGTTCCAAGACTCACTATCATGTTATTTCATTTTTCTCTTTTACAGCTGTGGGGGCTGCAGTCCTGCAGTCCAGTAGCACAAGCTGCCCCTGTTTAATTGTAATACTGATGACATGGTCCATTTAGTGCAGTGCTTGGCATGTGATCCATTTTATGTCAGACAAATAGAAGGACAGTGAGGAAGGATTTATGAGAAAGTATATGCTATGAAGAAGAAAGATATTAGAAATGCCCTGTACAAGCATAGTTCCAATTGTAGGGGTTATAAAAATGCCTTTCTATATTGGAAAGGGGTCCACAGAATGTCAGGAGCAGGGATTGGAAAGCGTTCCTAGAAAAGAGGTTATATGGCAGCTTAAGTTGAACCCAGTCCCTTGGTATCAGTGATAAAGTTTCAATTAGTAGTGTTTTGCGATTTAGATGAGGAAAATTGTGATTACACTAATGTATTGAGATAAACTATTCAATATTTTTTAGTTTGAGCCCAATTTATAAATGCATTTGAGCCTTTTTTTAATGTATTAAATTTAAGTTTAATTTTAGATTATGGATTTAAATAATGTGTAGTAGGTTTTTAATGTAGTATGGATTTGTACCTGTCCTTTTATTGAATACAAGTTGAGGTTTTTTCAAATGTATGTATGAAGTATGTCTTTTAGATGTCATGTGACTGGATAATTGATATATATTGTGTAAATGAAGTGATGTGTAGTAATTGTTCTAATGAAGTTCTGAAATAAAATGAATGAAAATGTTAACCAACTATTAACAAGTTGATCATGTTTGTTAGCTCTGTGCAGCAACTTGGCACCGTTTTCTGTTTAATGCATAGACTTTGCAAATACTTGGTTTATAAATGTAAGAATGTTTTGGCATGTATATAGCATGAATAGGAGGACATGTGATATCTGTACCATCTACAAAGTCATCCCTTATTTCTTTGGACTCGGCATGCCTGATGCAACAGCTCTGTTAAGTGCATGGTAATCATTTGTTTTCTAAATGTCAGGTTGTTGGTAGCTAGAGGTATGTACACTTTCACTCCCTGGTGGTTCAGTCTTGATTATTGCCATTTTTTCAACTAAAGCCTTCAGCTAGATGGTTAAAATAAAATTATATTAAATGAAAGCAAACGTATTCTCAATGACTGATAACAGCAAGTTGATTTCATCAATCTGATGACATCCTGGTTATTGATAATTCATTAATTATGGGAATGGACACTACATTTTTTCTGACACGAATTTTCTCTCTGATCTGTTTACCCTTAGCAAAAAACTAAAGATGTAAAAGATTGTTTGCTAAAAATAAACCATTCCGTATGTTAATATCAACAATTGCAGAGCTGAAACTTAACATAAAATGGCAAGAATTATTTCAGTGTTGTATAAAAAAAAATGATATTTAGGTGTATTTCAGTTTATTAATGAGTTCATCTTTTAAATGTGCAAAATATGCAGTTAATATGGCAAATGCATATATTGCGATGGCTTCTGGTATTAAGAAACTGGGAGTTATATGCTACAATTTCATATGCGGTGGTAAGCGACTGTATGTGGTTATAACTTACATTTAATGAAATGAATGAATTACAGTAAAAATCACTGAAGTTAGTAATTTGAGTTATCAAGGTATTTTTTTTAATCTGTATGTAGGCATAGTGGAAATGACTTGGGCAATTATAAATTATACCTGCTACTGACAAATGGCACAAGCTTTAATAATAATCTTCTCTTTGGACATTACACACTGATTCAGAAATTTTCTAAATGGAGTTATTATAGCAGGGAGCAGTCCAGAATACTTTCAGTATGCCCACATCCATAAAGGGTCTGCATGAACTTTCAAGCTATGTACACTAATGGGTATTTTTAGAGCCCTGCACCTAATTCTGAAATGGAGAATGGCTCACTGTATTGTACCACTTTGAAATGTATGCCAGTGCAAAAAATGAAAGCCTCTTATTTGCCTGTGAAAGCCATTGGGTCATTGTAAAGAAGGAATAACTCCACTTATATGTCACAGCAGACACTGCAGGCATTTTGTGATGCCTGTACTTGTACTTCTGACCTCCAGGTAGAGAGTAGTGTAACAGGTGTGATGGACTTTCAAGGCTAGGGTGTACCGTGCATGCCTACTAATGTGATTTCTGAGTGATCCTGTTCATAATCTGGAATATCGGGACAACTCCAAACTTTTTTTTTCTGGAAGATGTACTGCACTAAAGTAGCATAGTGCCATATCACCCTCCATCTGTTTAGTTATATTTAATGATGCATGCATAGCAAAATACCTACCAAATGGATTATTTATATACTATTACCTTAAGCTGATAGTATCTGAATTCTGTGTATACAAATCATTGCTACACTGTAAAAGGAACACTTTATATTACTATTGCACATATGAGACAATCTTAAGACTTTCAGCAGGTCACCCTGGCTTCATTCCCCAAGAATGTTGGATACCAAAGTGAAGTTTTGGGGGAGTCATTTGAAAATAAAATACTTGCAGGTGCTCCTCACACTTTAACTTTTTATGGCATGCTAACAAGTTGTCATGTGTTGGCAGGGGAGAGGTTGTGGTTCACTGTGTCTGCTGCTTACTCCACTGTTACAGCAGGGACCAGCTCATAATACTTTAAGGCTCCTTTGTCATACTAGCATTATAAATGTTTGCATTTTATTTTAATGAAAGGTTATAGCACTGAAGGTGTCTCTATTGGTGGGGTAGTGCTGATGTTATGTAGGTGGTGGTAACATAGCAAATAAAACCCCCAAAAAAACGCTCAATGCTAGGAGCCTAAACAAGAATCTTCACACCCTGCATGCTCTTCTCACTCTGGAGAATACAGACATCTGTACTGTTACCAACACATGGTTTAAATTGTCAGTAAGTACTCCAGCAATGCAAGGCTTCAGTGCCTTGCACACATTTTGACTATCAGCTGCACCGGTGGAGATGAAAGATAGGAGTCTATATATATATATATATAGAAACAAGCATACTGTATATTGGTTAAACAGGATAATACCGCAGAATTTATCCACATGCAAATCACCATAGACAAAGTCCTATACTATATCCTAGCAGATCTAGGACTTTTGAACATAAGTTCAAAAGCCCGAAACCATTACCACCGAATACAATAACGAAAGCGCTTTCATTGAAAAAGCACTTTCGTTAAAGTATGTCAAAAAAACAAACACAAAATCTACTTGAATGCAGGGGGGGCAAACCCCCCTGGCAACCCCCTGATGTAGGGGGCTGCACCTCCCACTCCCCTACTTTAATATTCTCACTCCGAGGTCGCACTACATTGGGGAAAAGGGGAATTTTCCTTTACCGCACCGTAGTACAACCGGACCAACAAGCATACTTGCACAAAAGTACTTCTTCGGTGAACAGCACTTTCATGCAAGTATGCTCACCAAATTGGGATTCGGTGAAAGATGCAGTCAAGCATCTGTACAGATCCCATCCTAGCAAGCTATAGGTCACCCTCTATGTCCCTAAAATCCCATAGCTCATAGCTACTAGTGACACTAACCATGAAAACAAATACCATATTAATGTGAGACTTGAACTACTCCTGTATAGACTGCGAAACTCACACTGCCTCATACTCACAGGCCCAATGATTCCTGGACTTTATTAACACAAATACCCAAAGGATCAAACATACTGGACCTGGTACTCACAAATATGGAGGAGCGCTGCACACTCCCCTCCTCCAGTGTCATGCCCCAACTGAAGTCAGGCCACAAAGATGTCTCCTTTGAAATAAAAATCAACTCTGTAACCCCAGCAAACCCTGTCACAATTAGGAACTATTCCAAAACGAACTACATCCTATTATGGGATAATTGTCAAAATTCAGTGCCCCTCTGAACTCTGAATTCACAGCAACCTATGCAGAATTGTTCAGAGAGACCCTGTACAACCTTATAAATGGTTGTATAGAAGCTCCTATACCTACTAGAAGTAAGCCCAAAACATGGTTCTATAGAGGCTGCTATACCTGCTAGAATTAAGCTCAAAACAAGCCATAAGGGTGGAATCCTAACATTAACCGGGTGTATAACAAAAGGAAATAAGTCATGGCTAAGATCAGAAAGAACAACCATCATAATGATAAGAGCTGTGTAATTAAATTAAATAGAAAACTAAGAGGACTAATTAAATCCAATAAGATCAAAATAGCTTCACAGGCTAAAGACAAACACAAGGTCTTCTAAAGCTGTCGGAAATCTCAAAAGCAGCACACATCAGTGTGCAGTAGTGTAGCAAGGGTTGGGCGAGAGGGATAACTGCCTCGGGTACAAAGTGTTAAGGGTGAGTTTGGGCAGACCCAATCATTTTTTTAATGCAGTACTGGCTTTTAAAAGATGGTATTGCATTTAATATCAAACCCGAGCACTGTAGAGCTGTGTGTAGGCAGGGCAAAAACTGTAGCAAATGTTTCCTACAGTTTAAAAAACATTTTTTAAGTAAAATATGAGCCCCATAGTGACCCATACAGTCAGGATACAAACTGTAGCACTTTCCTGCAGTTTAAACGAATAAATTCTTTACAGTATGTTAAAAGTGGGCTGGGGGCAGGACACAGAAATGGGATGTGATTGGCTGGAAAAAAAGGGTGGAATAAGTGTCATACATCTAGCCTTCCCATAGCCGGCCTTAGGCATAGGTCAACTAGGTGGCTGCCTAGGGCACCGATCTAGCAAGAGCACTTTTCCAGTATTTGGTGTAGGTAGACCAGGATGGTGGCACCAGGTGGTGCGGTGGGGTGCCGTGAAGCCCTTTTGCCTAGGAAACCAGTTGACCTAAGACCGCTACTGAGCCTTCCTGATTGGTGAGCTAGTAGAATGAACTTCAGTATTTTTTTTTTTGCTCTTGTTGGGCCAGGGCCATAGCTCTAACTGTAATAAGCGTATCACTTAAAATGTAGCAAGCAACTTATTACAGTGAACTGCTTTTTTTGCTGTTCACTTGAGTTGGATCTCCATTTCATAGCACTAACCAAGATCACTGGTTGAATTAGCTATGCTTCTGGCTGAACTGGTGGCCAATACCACTTTGCTGACTGACGGTGAATTTGCTGGCTGGCAAATTCACCTCAAACTTCATAGCCTACTCCCCCCCCCCATCTCCAGCTGTGTAATATCTACTAGTATAACCCTCCATCTATTAACAGCAAGTTTTGGTGGTGCTTACTTATTACTTGCATTATTGACTTTGTATAATCGTATAGTCTTTATGGGTTGAATCCAGCTAATTTAGTGTTTGGTTTAGCTGACTTTGGCACTGCAAGCAGTTAATTATTGACTTACTATCCATAGACATATAAGTAGTATTCATGCATGAGCATGTATTCTTTGTGGGTTGAGTCCCGCTAATTTATTTGATTTAGTTAACTTTGGCACTGCAAGTAGTCTCTGTCTGTATGTCAGCATATATTAGTAGAGCTCCATTCCTAAATTTGACTATCTCTGCTCACACTGTGTATATATCGCCATGGTAACTTATTGTGAGTGTAATCTCTCGAGACTTCAGTACCTGCAGTAAATGAGGATAATAAAGTTACAGCATTTTGAGAAGTTGTTTTTCTAGGTAAATGTTTAAACATGGCCAATGTAATATGTTTTATTGTTTGAACAGAGTTGGTTAAATCGCATAGGGAATCTAGATTTTTTATATGAAGCTTCTGGGTTTATTCACTAATATGGTGATTCGAACAGTAATTTCACTAAGTGGATGGAGACTCATGATGCTTTTGTTAATTACTGAAATTTTTAGATTATATAGGAGTTTTTTGTTGTATATTGTATTGACATTTATTTTTTGACTTCTGTTTTGGATAGCAATAGGCTGATTGCAATATGATGGGTTTTACACACTCTTTTTTATTCCGTGAGACCTTCTAGTTGCTAATTGGTCTTCAAACATAATTTGATGCATTTTAGTTTAAAAGAAAGTTAGGATATGTCTGAAGTCTAGTGGTACTCTGAAAGCGCTTACACATTTTAGTATTTGGTTTTAAATGTCTTTATTTTTATGCGGTGCTGGTCCTCTGCCTGTTTGAAATTTTTTATATGACCTGAAACACACTTTATATTCAATAATAAGGATATGGATATTTCCACTTATGTCCAAATGCTAATTAATTATGTAAAATGGAAAAACAATGTAGACAATTTTACTTCATTGACAAAGTCATTATGGCAGCTACATTTACATACCTGGATACACCAACTTGATTCCAGGATATCAGTAGAAATACATTTACAGGATTCACAAATACTTCTTAGAAAGTGTGATGCTATAGCAAAAAAAAATTAAACTCCCTTGGCATCACCTGCAATAATTAACTTGGTTACCACCCAATCAGAAGTTAAATAAACAGAACAATTGTTACTTGGAACTAGGATAATTTCTTACTCAAGACCGGTTCTCTGTTTCTTTAGAAAAATTTGTTACACAAGTTAACATTTCTAACTAGTTAAGAATTGTAGACAGTAAATTTAGGAACATTTCAAATCTGCAATACTTTTGTTATGCGGAAGATCAAATTTACACTGGTAGTAAATTATTAGCAACACTATTAAGACTAATGCAAATAATACATTAAAGTTTTTGGATGGGGAAAAAGAGATGTCACCGTTTGGTCTGCCCATGGATTTGTATTTGGTTTTGTTGTTTCTGTACTTGTTAATGTGGCATACTTCTTTTCCTATCTGAGTGCAATACAGTTCTGTAGATGTTAAAATTTTCCATTGCATAATTCTGTTTCTAAGGTGGACATCATCCTTTCACCATGCATCTGATGACTTGTGTGCTGTGACAATGCAGGAGTGTTTTGTGCCATCCCCTCCAGCTGTAGGACATTTTATACTGTGATGTATGGGAGCAGTACAAAGCAGCTTATTTTTTAATGTCTTTTTTTAATAAGTGGATTTTATTAATTATTTTGCTGTGTAAGTAGATCATACTCATCCATTACTATTAATTATGTTTGCTGTGCTTTATTTGCAGCAGTGAAATAGCATGGAAAAAAACTCTGCTTGCAAGAAGGACAAATGGTAGAGTAGCAAATGTGAGGAGCTGTATGTTTATTTATTTAGGGTATTCATACATTTTACTTAGCAATACAAGTGTAATTCAAACAGACAAGCCTTGTTTTAAAATGTTAATAGTATAACCTTTAATAACTTCCAAAATGGAAAAACATTTCCGATGGCATTAAAAAATGATACAGTTAACATGAAGATTGTGAAATGCCCTGATCCTTCTACAACCCAGCCTTCATGCTGAGAAAAAAAAAAAAAAAAAAAAAAAGGAACTTAGTTTCTTTAACATTATACTTGTGTCAAAATTTTTATACCGATTAAAAAAAAAAAATGACCTGTTGGAAATTTCAACTCTGTTCCAAAGGTTGATTCAGCACTACAGGTATCCGTCTTTTTGTTACAGTGCTTGCCATTGCAGTAATGCTTTCATTTTCTGCATAACTGTCATAGCTGTTATATAAAATTCAAAAATAGAACTTACAATAGACTTTTTTGCGATATCTTGTTTAAATTCTCAAGTTTTTAACAATCCTTGATAAATTCAAGGACAAGGCCACCAAACATTATATACCATGCGCCTGGAACTCTATGCTCATGCCAGTAAAGTTTTAATAAATTCCTTCCATCCCATTCTAGATAAGGGTATGCCCATAGAAACTTTTTGGATCATACAGTTTCTGAATTAGAGGACAGAAAAGGATAAGCTCTACAAATTTCAGAGTAAACTTCAAATGGCAATCTCTTTGATAGCTCAGATATCAATTAGAGCCATTGAAAAAAGTACTGCACAAAAGACAAACAGGCTTTTTATATTCCTTTATTAAATAAAATTAGGACATGTGGAATTTTGGAACCTCCCACTGACAGTATTCCCCCTTCTAGGGTCTCCTCAAACACTTGTAGGGCGTCTGATGGAAGAGATGGAACTAGTGGATCCTATTTCTTTATTATGACCTTTAGTTTGAACAGCAGAGACATTTCTGCAATTATTGAAAAAAAAATGGGGTTTGATCAATGGTGATAGACATTTGCATCCAGCTGGGGGCCTGTCTTAAATTTATATGTGAGAGGATTAAATTTAAAGAATTTTTTGAACATTTAACCAGACCTAGAATTACTGGTAACTTAGTGGGGGATGCCATAAATGTCAACATATAAATTGTGGGGTAGGAGTTTAGGCTTGGTAACAAGTTTATTACCATCTCTGGTTGGTATTCCTGTTATACTCTGTGTGTTGTATAGATTGCTAATTGCAAAAAATGTTCTGCATTTTACACTGGCAAATCTGAGTGTAAATTGAGCCAACTTGTTTATCAGCATGCATATGAAATTAGTAAAAATAAATCCACTAATGCTTTATATAAGCATATAAGCCAGCACCTAGAGCATGGCTTTAAATTCATAATTTTAGAGCAAGAGTTGAAGAGTCCAAGGGGGGAACCATGAAAAGTTATATTGGAGCAGCAGGAGCTATGGTGGCAGATATATTTGCACGCCACAGCTCTACCAGGTTTGAATAATATTTCAATCACCAGTCTCCTTAAAATTAAATCTTATAGATAGGACCAATATGTATGCACTTCATTATTTTTATTCTTATATTCCATTATGAATGTCATATTTACATATATAATTGAGTTCATTTCAAAATAGGATGTGATAGTTTTTGTTTTTTACTTTTTTGCGGACAACTATTTTTTGCAACTAATAATTTGAGCTGGTATTAAAATTTGTGTTTGGATTTGTTACAATGTATCTATAAGGAGTTGTCACGTGATTTTCAGTATCTAAGATTGTCACATGATGGTCTTTAAATTTCATCTGAGGAAATTTGGTACAATTCCAAATGAAAGCATTTATGGTTTTATAGTGTGGTCAGTTTCAGTGTATGTAATAAATTTTATCCTTCATATTCATCACTTGGTCTGCACATGGATTTGTATTTGATGCCAGATTAACAACCTAGTAATTAGAGCAGTGATTCTATAAAGCAATTTAAAATTTATACTCCTCAATTTTTTTTGAGAGAACAGACTTCCATTGCAAAATGTTGAAACTTTGTATTTTAAAATCTATGTACATGTTGAAACTGCAAAATAGCAACATCCTGTCCTGTTAAACATCTTACTTGTTGTTTTTTAATGTTACTCTTACACTGGCAGCAACTGTATAGAAGTGATGTGCTGTTAATCCAGTGTATGCCATGTATGTAGGTGAACTCATTTTCTCTACATAACTAAACTATTCATACGGAATTGCACAACAAAGAAACGGAACCTGAATGGCATCCATATTTTCAACAGTAGCATTTTATCAAAAGCTATTATATTAATATTTAAAAATATATATATATATACACACACACACACACACACATGCACAGAGAGAGAGAGATACTGCATTTATATAATACAAATTTACATAACACAATTACATAAAACAGTATACCAGTGAGCAAGATTATATATAATTTATTTTTCCCCTGAAACAATATATCTGACTAGTAGGTTTGATTAGTAATTAGACAGATGGAGGCTGGATGGTGTTAAACTCCATAAGTAAGACAGGAATGATGCAACTAATCTCCAAGCTCTAGAAAGAGTACTACACGGCATGCAACTTCTATAAGCTTTTCATTAATATTTAAAGATTTGTACCGAATGTGTATGGTTTGTGTGTGTACACATATATATCGACATATAGCTATATACAGTTGCATGTTAAAAGAGCAAGTGTTCATGAACAAATGCTTTCTACTGGTGTAAATAAGAGTGAATATTGATATCAAGAAATGTTCTTAATGGTATTTTAAACAGCTGCTTTTTGTATAAGATCACGTTTGGGTCTGGGGACTTGTAACCTTAGAGTTGGTGTCTTAATACGATTTCATATATATATATATATATATATATATATATATATATATATATATATAATGTGTGTATGCCCCAACCCTATCTGAAGTACAAAACATAACCCAAACATCCTTTAGTGCTATTGAATCATGGTGGGCAGATGCCCAATTAATCCTGAGCCCAAATAAAACCAAACTCATGCTCTTCCTCTCCACTAAACTTGAAACCCAATCCCCTCACTTCAACATCATGTCCAGCAATAACCCTCTGATCGTACCAGTAACATCCACCAAATGTCTTGGTGGTGGTATAGATCAAAATCTGAAGTTCGGCTTACACATTGCCCAAACTACAAAAAACGTACACCAGAAAATAGGTACCTTATATAGATCCAAAAACTACCTAAACTCTAACTTTAGAATGCCCACAGCCAGAACTCATCTTCTGTCAACTCTACTGTATGCTTCACCCATCTTTACCAACCTCTCCAAATCAGACCTAACCAAGCTAGATATCTGCTATAATAAGATAGCCATGTTTGCCACTAGTTGTCCTCCTAGAACCCATCATTGTAAGCCTCTAAGACAACTATCTTGGTTAGAGCGTCCCCACCAACTCATCCTCACACAACTCTCTACCGCTCACCAAATGTTCTATAAACCCAAAAGAGCAACAGCTCTACAAGGCCTCCTCAACCCCCTTAAAAGCACCCATCCACAAAGATCCACTAATAAAGCACTAATTGAAGTAGCCAGGAGTAAAAATAGCTCAGGCGACTCTCTATACTCTATACACTCTTGCTACATTGATAAACTGTGGAACGCCTTACCTCTCAATCAGAATTTTAACTAGTTTAAGAAACTTCAAGCATCACATTAAAGCCCATCTTACCAGTTCCTGGACGTGCACATGTAGTGGGAATGGCTAAACCATATCATGGAACTAGATCTTTTTAAAAAACTTTAATAGCTTATCTAATGAGCATTGAATTTAAGTCATATGACTGCCTGTTTATTTTCTCTTGTCACTGTTAATATCTAGTAGACGATAAGTCGTTCAGTTTACCTGCATATATGACTAAGTATCCTAACTGTACTCATTGTTCACAATATCACCTCCTACTACTGTATAAAATGTCTTCTAGAAACATTGTTACCTAAGATGATTGGTCCTGTCTCCCACTCATCCAGCTTTTTCTGTTTTAGTCTTTTACCAGTATCAATGCATGTTACTATTTTATCTTCTTTGTATTATAAGATTTTTTTCTACTAACATTATCTACTAGCAACTGAGCTTTTCTCCCCGGGCCTCCACTGAAAAAGGGTTTTATGCCCAGTCAGACTCTTCTGACAAATGGATTTAAATAAAAAATAAAATAAATATGAATTCCTTCCATAATAATATCCAAAAAACATAACTTTCACACATACTTGCAACCCATCAAACCATAATTTAAATCTATTTTTATTTAAACTAACTATAAAATATCTATTTAAACTATCTATAAAATTATGAACCTCCTTTTAATTTCCTTTACAAATAAAAACCAAATCATGTATAAATCTAAAATATTTCAATACATGCAATCTAAAAATAAATCATTAGTATATATATATATATATATATATATAGCTGTTCAAAAAAGTCCATCAAAAAATTTGCAGCTGAGGCGCTAGAGACACTGATATTTTATAAGATAAAGGATGTAATATTCTTTACCCGTTAATCCAAAGCTTGCATTTTTCCGCTGAACCTTGGCACAGCAAGGAAATTCCAGAGAGAGAAGGATGAAGCATTTTCCATTGTGAATTATAATTTTGTATTTGCAAACACAGCTGTTGAAAGCAAATATACTTCTACAGATATACATCTTTTTTGGATAATTATTCTCCAATTGCATGCCTTGTATTTCTTGAGTAGTAAATAAGAGGTAATAAGGGTGTAGCCTGAATTCAGAGTGAACTCTACTAAAAGAAATAGGAAATCAGATGACCTGCTGCTTATTGTATCTCGCTCATTAGCACTTATACCCATAAGTGAAAACACCATGCTGAAACCTGTGGTTTATTTACTGATTTGCCTGCACAATTCAGAGCTTGTTTCCTGTTTTTCACCTTAATATATAAATTGCTAGATCATAGTCATTTCCAAGATCTTAGTCAGCAGCTCAGATATGAATCATTGTGGACAATATGGCCCTCCTCATCTGCCACATAATTGTTATTCCTTGATACTTGCTATCAGGAAGCAACAAAGCTTCAATATTCTTTCCAGTTAATTTAGAATTTGCTTCCATTTTCCATTACATCTCAGCTAAAAATAAATTCACATTGTTTTAAAATTTCAACTCTCAAGCTGCATGTACATGCTTATCATCATCATTCTCTTTTGGCTTTTCCCGTTAGGGGTCGCCACAGCGGATCATCTCTTTCCATCCTCTGCATCTTGCTCTGTCACACCAACCGCCTGCATGTCCTCTCTCACCATGTCCATAAACCTTATCTTAGGCCTTCCTCTATTCCTCTTACCTGGCAACTCCATCCTTAGCATCTTTTTCCCAATATACCCATCATCCCTCCTCAGCACATGTCCAAACCAACGCAATCTCGTCTCTCTTGCTTTGTCTCCAAACTGTCCAACATGAGCTGACTCTCTAATATACTGATTCCTAATCCTATCCATCCTAGTCACACTGAGTGCAAATCTTAACATCTTTAACTCTGCCACATCCAACTCTGACTCCTGCTTTTTTGTCAATGCCACTGTCTCCAACCCATATAACATAGCTGGTCTCACTACCCTCTTGTAGACCTTCCCTTTCACTCTTACTGGTACCCGCTTGTCACAAATCACTCCTGACACTCTTCTCCACCCATTCCACCCTGCCTGTACTCTCTTCTTCACCTCTCTTCCACATTCACCATTACTCTGAACTGTTGATCCCAAGTACTTAAACTCGTCCACCTTTACCACCTCTACTCCCTGCATCCTCACCATTCCTCTACCCTCCCTCTCATTTACAGACATATATTCTGTCTTAGCCCTGCTGACCTTCATTCCTCTGCTCTCTAGAGCCTATCTCCACCTGTCCAGAGTCTTCTCAACCTGATTCCTACTCTCACTACAGATCACAATGTCATCTGCAAACATCATAGTCCACAGGGCCTCCTGTCTGATCTCATCTGTCAACCTGTCCATCACCACTGCAAATAAGAAAGGACTCAGAGCTGATATTTTAGTGGAGTGTTAAGATCACGGGATCATGACTAATGGTTACCAAGAATTAATGTCAAGAACCAACCTTTCCTTAGAAATGAACTGTAAAATTCTTCAGTTATTAAGTTTGTGGTATTTTAGTTTAGAAAAGAGCATCCTATTTCTGATACTTCCACAAGTATGGTACCATTATGCTTGCTCTACTTTTAAAATGCTTAATGTATTTTAATTTTATATGCAGCCTTGACTCCGTTGTCCATGTACCTTAAGAGACCAGTGATCCATTTCTCATTGTCTTCTACACAAAAGATGGCCAGAACTCTGGTTTCACACTGGGGCTCAACCTTTGAAGTTAAGTGGCTCAGAATAGCATGATGATAAGAATCAAACTGTTGAAGGCAGCTTTTTACAGTTTACTGTCTTGCATACGCAGGTAGATTGATAGTTATTTAAAAGATGCCCTGTTACAGAGAAATTATTATAATAAAATAAAACTTGTATGAAAAAAATCATGATTGTAGCACACAAAAACAATCCTGCTTTGTCCCGGTCCCCTTCAAGAAACACATCACACCGAATAACATTTGACGACCTTTATTAAATTTCCATAAACATAAATGTTAACCAATATTCATTCATTTTAACCAAACATGATACATGTGAAATAACATCCATGTAACATTATCATAGGATAGGACAGCGTAAACCTGCTCATCCTGATTAATAAGCAGCATCCATACCTCCACTCACTTATGAAGCAGCGTACCCACTCACTTAATTTACCATTAATGCATTAAACCATCAGCCAATGAACAGCTTCCAATGCTTGCTTATGTAGTTATCAAGCAGCGTAACCACTCACATGCATTATACCATTAACCAATAAGCAGCTTCCTCTGCTTGCTTATGTACTTATCAAGCAGCGTAACTGCTCACTTTCGTTACCATTTATTGCATTATACCATCAACCAAATAAGCAGCTTCCAAAGCTTGCTTATGTACTTATCAAGCAGCGTAACTGCTCACTTTCCTTTCCCAACATATTGAACTGACCATCCAACACCAGAGGGGAAACAGAAGAGGGCAAGCCTGCACCTCTTCTCTGCCCACCAGCCTGACCAGGCTGTTACCCCTCTTTCCACCAAACTTCCATCATCTACCCATCATTAGGGGAGAAGGCCAAACATCATTCGGTGTACAATAATTACCAGGACATTGCCAGCCCCTGGTATTTGCCTAATGATTCCCAGGGCATGACCTGCATCTGGAGCAGGAATATTCAACCCTCAACCACTGAAACCACTCTTCCCACAGCAACCCCTTTTACTTGCCCAATGACATGTAGAAACAACTTGAAAACTTTCAAATACCATTTAACAGCCAACTTTGGAACACCAACTACCCATTACAAACAGTAAGGCACCTAAACCCCATGATAGCTTTAGCAATCTGACCCTTCTTAGCTCTATCAGTACCCTTGAATGCCACCAGCAATATACTAAACTTGAAAATGCCCTATGCCACCTGTTCAAAACAAGATTAGTGACATGCCAACTCTGTCCAGCATGTAGAAATTAAACCATACCCTTTCGCTCCAAGTACAGTAAATCAAAGCCACACTTCCCATGCAAGGACACCCCATCTAGCTCACCACCTGTACCCACTTACTCAATGCAACCCTGTAATCCCCTACCGTGAAGGCTGCAACTCTACCTGAACCAATCCAAGAAAAAAACACGGCTACCAATAATACAGTGTAAATTCACACCTGATGCTCCCCACCCAAAACAAGCAAAACGAACCATTACATTGTAACTATTTGGAAGACAATATAACAAACAATTCCACATGTGGCTGCCTTGCTGGAAAACCTCTTCTCACACCACTCCATCAACCGACATCATCCTCGACCCCGTCTCTCGCCTGTCAAAGCCACCTTTCTTCAACCTACCAAGTAATGCCCGGTCAGCCCTTCTCCATTTGCAACCTCCGTGGGATCTGTAAAAGAAAAACTGTAAATACTTCATTCTCAAATAATCACAGCTTCTTAATGACAGTGCATATCTCCTTCATCAACTGCATAAAATGCATCTACTACTGCATACAAAACACCAAAGAAAAATAAGATGCGTTAACAAAAATACCCATAAGATTTCCTCCACACCTCAGAGTCACGATACAACTGATACCCATGCAAAATAAAACAAATTAATGCATTAAAAGTCCTATTCTATAAATAAATATACCACTCTTTTCCCAACCAAGTAGTTCCCAACAACATTAACAATAATTAAGGCAAAGAAAAAAACATCCATAGTGGTGCTATTATAGCCCATTACCAAACCTGAGGTTCAAATTCCCCCGCATGGGCCTTTATCCCTTTGGACACAGGCAACAATCACCCATGTCCCTCTTAAGAGCAACATGCAGTACACACTGGATTAAGGAATCTTACTTACCTGAAGCTGGCTAGTTCAACAAAACCTTAGAACCATTAACCAAGTAACTACCCCTTCTCCTGAAATTGGTGCCGCTCCTCCCACCAGTAAGAACCCCAAACTACCCCTAAGCAAATTTCAAATGCTGCTATAACTTACTTGGCCTCAACATCCTCCCTTGGCCTTACCTTACCCACCTTGAAATGCCTTAATGAATACAAAACAAACACTTAACATACCATCTACCAGACATCAACAAAGCCTTTCCCAACATAATACCTTTAACTCCTAGTAACTACCCTGAAATAAAACAAATATAGATAAACTAACTTTTAAGGGCCCTAGCACCAGTAACCTAGTGACATCCTATTCCTTTAATTACTGCACATCCATCTCACCTGTGGAACCCCCTCGACCCCCCCCCCCATAACAGATCCGCAACCCTGCTTTACCCAACCCCAGACATATCTTGCTAAACAGCAAATAAAATAAAACTCCCTGTGACCCCTTTGTGCAAAACTCCAACAACCGGAACATCCAACCCAACAACATCAACTACCTTTAACTACTTCCTGCAGGAAAGTGACCGTTTATATTACACCCCCAGTCAAGCACATTTATGCAACATTACATCAGTGACAACAGCCACTGGTACCTGCACAGTCACACCCCTAGTCTTACCTTACTTTGACCCAAACATACCTCCTTGCATAACCCCCTATACACCACACCAACAGCAAAATCCACAATCCCATTATACACTAGACCAACCATCAAAATTCACATACAGCATCCGTTACCTTTCAAAGGTATTTAATCATAGGTGCTGACTACTAGTCACTCAGCACATGCCCATATCTGACCTTCCTGTGCACACGCCCACAGCAGTGGCATCCATTGAAATGGCTCCAACACCTCCGACTCTCCTTCCCTCTGATCACCAATCACGCCCACTTGATTACGTACCTCCTTAATTTCATCAGTAACTGTTGGCCGCTTGTGCTCCCTATGTGTAACCTCCTCGATCGCCACTGCTTCCATCTGTGAATTCACTGTGTATAGTCACAACTGGTACTCTGCACACCACCATCTACAAAGAAAAGGACAAAATTAAACCCTCTAATATATAAACAGAAGGCTCCACCTTACACACACTTATTCCAAATTCTAGCCACAGCATTACAAGATTACATCTGCAAGAAAGAAAGAGACATGTAAATCATCCAAAATACATAACGCACATTCCAAGACATCTTAAGACAACTTATCCTGCCAACCCAGGAAGGAATGTACGACCACCACTCACATCTATGTACACCACACCAGGTCAAACACCTCCAAGCTAACTTATATTGCAAAAAAACATCTGTTTAGCTCTTAACCTCCCATCTCCAAATGAGGCACACTAACCAACATAATATATAACAGCAGAGTTTCAACCACACAGATATAAAAAATAAATTAATACAGTTGGATAGTTTCTCACAGATGCAGAAAACAATACTGAACTATTCACACTAAATCCCCAACTGACTAAAGAATTGCTGTTCCCTGACTATTTACTAAAGCAAGGCAAGCGGATGCTTGCTGAGTATCTTACCACAGCAAAAGCCAGATGTCTCTCTTTGTGTAGATGTGTGAGACGTATAGCCTGTTGGAAATCTTTTGTGTCAGGTTGCAAAGTGCTACTGCGAGTTCCAAAGATAACATCACCTCTGGTCACCTGATCTGGTACAATATACACACACAAGGCTTTGCTAATATCTGTGGCAGCATCTGAATGCTATAACACAAATTTCAAACTTCCCACCCTTCCTGGGTTCTCTGATGTATGTGAATATATTGTCTGTCTTATATTGTCAAGGAGATTTTCTCCCTGAGACTCCATTGAACTATTCATTTGTGTTAAGGCCAAAGGCAACCAGGAGATGAGCCAGTGACTTCACCGACCACCAGGACACACAGCAGCACTTAGTGTAAACCACCAGAGCAAGCATTATTCTGAAAATTCTCCCCTCAAAATTCAGACTAAACACCTTCATCCCTCCCCATTCAACAGTGCGCACACCTCCTGATCTAACAGAGACACAATGGCCGTCATGAAAATCACTGTTTCAAAAGCTATATCATACCGAGAAGGATATGAAGACTAAAACCCAGCACCTGTTCCTTACCGTTAATGATAGACTCAGCAACCAGTAGCAAACCGCCATTTCTTAAATGCCTGTGCAGGGGCTTTGTTTTTTGCAAGCCAAAACTGCCTTTTCTTTTCTTTTCTTTTCCCTATCTCATTTCCTATGCACCTCAACCCGCCTGCTTGCACAAGGCTGCACCACACAATTACAAAATCCTAAGAGAAGCAATCGCTGCAATGAACATCCTTGGGTGGCGAGTATCTCACCCCCCCCCTTTTTTTTTATTTCATTTTATTTTTTTTCTCCCTTTCTTGCCTTCCCTCTCATATCTTGCATTCAGGAGGTGAAAGAGGATGGTGCTTTATGCACGGGAATCAATCAAAAGTTCACTCCACCCAAAAAGTATAATATTCACTTACAAATTGCATAATTTACCATACATAATGCCAGTAATTTACCCGACATTAACATGGACCAAGCAGTATACCTTGGAATCCCTTAAGGCAAAAAGTGGACAAGCCCAAACTAGAGTGCAAAGGCATAGTAATGGCAGTAAAATATCGACACATTTCCAATTTTACTCATAAAATAAGTGGCTTCAATAATGAGCTGTTTGATAGCATGCGTTTCTGAAGTGTATGAAGTCACTCATGCTGGTCCATAATTGAAAATTTCACCCCATAATGGGTACTGCCACTCTGCGCATATGTCAGAGAGAGACAGTTAGTCGCAGGCACTGCCACGCCTGGAAATCCAAATTACTTTGTGGAGACATCAAGTGAATATCACATCCATTAAGGGTTTTGACCCAGTGTGACCCCCCACATCCCCTTCAAATTCATATTTAACTTAGTACTGTTCTTAATAACCAGTAAGAAAATTATTGCACCAAGTAATAGCATGCTTATACTACAATTTGTTTTAAAACATTTAAAGCAAGAAACTAACGTAGCACCAATTAATTGCACCTTCAAACAACCTTGATCTTGAGCCCCTATGCATGCGCCACAATGATTATCCACCACCAGGCTCAAAACCCATGAAAACCACTACTGCATCAGTGGAGTAAAATCCTCATAATGAACACCATATTCTGCTCCCACCAGTGAAACCCAAAACCCCGTTGAAAAGGAATCACCAGCAACCAGCACCGGAATGGCAAAAGACCAAAGCCTACCAGCAACAGCCCATGCCACCTCACCCCAAACCACTCCAACCCGTGAACAATTGCAAATCATTTTGCATATACCTTAACTGATACTTATGTCTACAAAATAAGCTTGTGTCTTTGCATCAAGGACAGGCCAAATAACACTACAGTTTATAGTCCGAGATAACTGCCAAATGTATGAATAATGTGTCATACCAAATGAGAAAGGAAATGATACTCCATCTGTCTAAAATCAATGCAGCACAATGATCATTTTTTTTAACAATAGCTTATCTAGCTTACTGTTTTTATGTCTAACTTACCAACCAATGCTACATACCATATTTACCAATTTTGGATATATGTCCTGAACTAGCCTGATCCCCCGGCTGTTACCGCTACACCGCACATGCGTAATGAGCGGCCCATATGAGGATTACTTATTTGTCCACAAAAACCTTGTCAGAAGGCTCATCCTGAAGCCAATTCCATGGCCTGATCATGACGAATGGGAACAGCTAACAACAGGAGGGGGAGAGATAATTCGGCCCCTAGCAATGCAACCACTAGCGACAGTGATGCATTCAAGTGGCCGGCAGCTCCCCTTAGAACATACACAATGTTAGGAAGCACAAAATGTTAATTCGAGAGGAAGAGTAAGTGAAGACTATTGCATGGCCTGATTGTGGTCCCCACCAAGGCTACGGTAATAGCTGCCTCCCTCATGGCACTAACCCCCTATACTCTACTAAGCGAAAGTTGTAATCAAAGACCTCCTTTAAACAAAAAAAAAAAATCAGGAACAATGAATTTTATATAGTACAACCCTTTCAAACGGCCTCCCTAACTGCTCCTAACCCCTTAGCAGCTCTGTAATGGGTAAGAAACCTGAGCTGTATTTAACCATGAATGGTCCTATCTACAGCCATCTCCCCCAATGCTAACATGGCCAAAACACTCCCCTATGAAAGCAACCTTGTTAACCTTAAACCCACCGGCCAGCTTGGACCACAGAAAGAGGAAAATAAATAAATTGCTACAGACAGTACTCACCTTCTTCCTTACTTACCAACCATAATCCAAGGCCTACCTGATCAACCTAAAGGTCGTCTTGGACGTAAACCTACAGTATAGCAAGTTCATGCCAAAATGTGACTTCTACTCCAGTTAAACTTTCCTAACATCCATTAAACTCCTCCCTACCCCTACTTCACTTCTTCCCAAAAGTCAGCCATTCCTATTTAACCCTATCCTCCCTCTATCCTCCTACTCTATCTATCTAACCCTCCCCTTGAAGATGTCCAGGACAAATCGATCTGTCCTGAACCTCATTTGCATCATGAAAATGGTATCTTGAGAACTTAAGTCTTTGTTATTAACAAGTATAGATGTACATGAACACAAATGTAATCAGAAAAAGGCAAATCATTTCTGAAATGCATCACATGAATGGAAACACAATGCTCTCTATTATTATTCACAGTTTGCAATATGGACCCCATACAAAGCAGCTTAAGGTATGGATTCTGCCTTTCAACAGTGTGCAGTGAAAATCATTCGGAACATTTTTATATCAATAACTGGTAGTAGAATTGCAGAGAAAAAAATCATATAAGCAAAAATAAGTCATGGTGCAGATACACTGCAGCGCTTGGGAATCAATTTCTTGCTGCTTTGCCATGTTAAGCTGTGTGTCTGCTGTCCTAGGCAATTAAATTGCACTCTTCTGCTTAGAGTACTATGAGAGTCTATCTAAAGAGGTGAAATCACTTGATATGCCCTTATGTATTTGCTTTGCACTTATAACGGCTCAGATATAACAGTTCACTATTAAATATTTAAAAAGTTACCAGGGCTTGATTTGGTTCATAGGTTGGTACTAGGCTATCAGCCCTAGGGCCTATATAAGAATAGCCATAACAATTCCCTGGCTATTTCTTCCCACACTATTTACTTCCCTTAACTTGCTGTTAGACTTGCCTTAAAACTGAACTTCAAGGTACTCCATAACTAATAAATCTGGTAATTTTATGACTAACATTAAGGAATTCTGAAGCTTTGTAGTTTATACATTTATTAGTACCAGTTAAGCACATACCAAAAAAATCAGTTAATGTTATACAGCCTGTTATCATGATCTAACCCTTTATTCCGCATTAAATGATCATACTCGGGTAAAACAAGAACAGATCTGAAAAGCCACTATCTGTATTCTAGCAAAATTTGTCCCAAGAAATCCAACAAAACACACAGAAATGGTTTATTTCTTAAAAGTACTAAATGTTATTGTCATTAGAAGGAACAGAAACTAAGGCTGGCTTAATGGGTGTTTCCAACTATATAGCACATAAGCTGTTTTATGTAAATTAATTTTTAATGGGCAACATTTTATTTATGAGCAGGCAGGTGTCTTGGATCACGGAGCCACTTTTCTACCTGCAACTTTATGACACAAAGACGTAACTGAACAATGCAGTGTACAAATAAACCAAATACAGAAAAGGGAGAGCAAATTGCAAGTTTCAAACGTATCATTGAAACTAAAAGGGTTTAAATGAGCCCACATAACAGAACTGTCTTCATAGTGAGGCATTCTTGCCACGTTACTAGCTGGGATCATAATAATTTTAGTGTTTCTGCTGCACTTGCCATTTCATTGTTCGGCTGTATGCTCTATATAAAATGGTAGTTACTTTACAGAAAGTTAGTAACAAATTTGGTATGCAAACCAGGACTTTCTGATTTCTGGCTACTCACTATTGGAAGGGCAACATTCTTGACATAAGTGTACAACTCTAACACTACCAATAGTCCTGATTGACAAGTGTTTTTTGTGCAAGTAGAATAACATTTATCTGCAGGTTTACCAGATGGATACTAATGCTATGGAAGCAGAAAGCACTATTTCATTAAGAAAACTAAAACATAACATGAGAAATCTCCATTTATAGTATTGTTGACCATACAGCTTCTATCCAATAGGAGCAGTCCTGCACTTGCCTTTAAAATATATGATTATGCTATACCTCTGCCCATCTTTGTCTCTCTTTGTAGTGGGACATGTGCAATAAAGCATGAAACTTAATAATATAGGAAAGGATTTGATAGTAAATAACCAAATAAGCAGAGTACACACAAACATGTATGTAACATAACGCCATACTAAATATTTCTGTCCATATAGTCCACAAACTTACTATTAATACAGATGTCCTATAGAGCTCCAGGTGGCTCTTTGCCACTTAGCACTAACATACAGTTTGTACAGCAGTTCTGATTTTTTTTTTTTTTTTTTTTTTTGTGAAACCTGGCTGCAGTGACCGTACGAGTGTTGTGGAACAGAGGAGCAATCAGTGCAGTTTCAACAATGCTTTTTTTTTTATCAGCTGTGTTATCAAGGTGCTTGTCTATAATGCAATTAACATGGATGTCATCTTTCCCAAATAGAATAATGTATTTTTTTTTTTGCATTTAGCTTTAATCCGTGGTTTTGGCACCAAACATTTGTCTGCATTAACCCTGTCTGCAGTGTATTTACATCATTAGGGGGACTCAATGATCACTCCCAATTTGCAATTGTCCGTGAACTTGGTCAACCACAGGCCATCCAAGTTTGACTGGACATCTGAGAAATAAATTCCAAACCAGTGGTGACTGTTTTTTGCAAGTGGTGAAGTTACCCACTTTGACAGTGCGTGTCCTGTTGGTTAGCCAGGTGGCTCCCCATCTGGTAATGTAGGGGTTAAATCCCAATTGGGAGAGTTTCTTTGTAATACCTGAGTGGGGGAATTCTGTCAAATGCCTTGGCTGTGCACGTCTTTCCCACATCTAGGGCCTTTGTGACTTTTGTGACTTTCCTGATGAAGTCAACCATGTTTATCAGGCATGATCTATCTTTAATTAATATGAACTGGGCTGGGTCCAGAGTTTGGAGATTACTTGTGTCCTTGTTAATGAGGTCCATAATGATTCTATGACCTTGAACATCAGGCTAGCCAAGCTTAAGGGCCTATAATTTCCAGGGTCAGATGATGGTACCCTTTGTGCAGAGGGATTACTGTTACTGTCTTCCATTACGCTGCACATAACCGATTCACAGGCTGTGGTTAAACAGGGATCCAAGTGGGTCTGCCTGGTCATGTTTTAAGTTGTTTAAAAGGCAACCTGGGATTTTGTCTGGTGCCATTGATGCAGTGTTTTTGGCTTTGGGGAGTGCCGAGATGACCTGCTGTCTTGAGATAATAGGCTGAGGAATGCTGGCCGGTATACTTTGGGCGATAACTGGAGAGGACAGGGAGGTGAAGTTTTCTCCAAATCTGTCAGCTAGCAGGTTGGCTGTTGCCTCCAGTTGAGTATGGGTGGTGCTATCCACAACCAGTTTAGTGCATAGCTGGGTATTCCCATTTAGATTATGGACAGTTAAAGAATGCCTTGTGATTATCCTTAGCTAGGGAGGCTATTTCTTCTTCATAATTAGCTTTGGATGACTTGACAAGATCTCTAATTTGTTTACACTAGAGAGGGCTTCTTTCCTTTGCTGAGACAGTTCCCTCTTGTTCTTGGACATAAGTTCCGTTCTCTTGTTATATAGCCTGTTTAAACTAGGGGTCCACCAGGATGGATTTTCCTGGCCAGACCTGGTTTTAATCCAGTCAGGTACATCCATTTCTATACAACTGCTTAAGTGGTTATACAGGGCATTGGTGTACACCTCTGCATAGGAGTCTGTGTTGTCTGCATTAAGGGATCTTTAAAACTGCTTATACAATCACTTAGTAGGTGGAAATTTGTCTTGGGTGTTTTTGAGCTTGATGTGGTAACTAATCTTATAATTACATCGAGTGAGACTGATTTATGGTCTGATCTTACCAGGGATGACATCATACAGGGGAGGGTGCAATGCTGTAACGTGTTACTGAATACTATGTCCAGAGTAGTTGAGACTTTTATGGGTGTGGTGACTAGCTGTTCCAGAGCATTTGCATTGACAAAGTCCAAGAACCTCTGAGCCAGCATGTTTGTGTTGATGTATATTTCCCAGTCGATGGTAGGGCAATTAAAATCACCCATGACTAAGGTATTGGGCTGTATGCCAAGAGACTCCAGTAAATCTAGATATGCAGTATGATTTTCCTGTTTCATGGTAGGGGACCTATAGCTAGCTATGATGTGGTAGGGGCTTTGGCCAATAATGAATTGGACATGGAGTAGCTCAAGAGAGTTACACTGTTTGACCAGTCTCGAGGTGTACTTATCCTAAATGAAGACGGAAACACCTCCTTATTTGGCTTTTTTACACTCCGTTTGTGGTCTGAATGTATGGAAGGCATTGTAGCCCTGCATGGCTGGAGTGCTTTCTGCACCTTTGAACCATGTCTTGGTGACTGCACAGACATCGGTATTTTCTAAAGTGAGGAGTGCTTCCAGGGAGTGCATTTTCTTGTTTAGACTCCTAATATTAAGCAGCAGTACCTTGTTTAAAGAGGATTTTGTTATGTTGGGAGGTTGGTTATTTTGACACTGCCTAAAAAAGGCACAACAGGGGGTAGCTATTGCCTTTGTCAGTGTCTAAAAGCCTAGAGGAGACAGGTGCAGACCATCTCTGGCAAAGCAGCATGGCCTGTTGACCTTGTCTTCCCAGGCTGATAGATATCGAATACCCTTGAATTGACACCAGAAGCTAAGGCAATTGTTAGTCAATCATATTTTATTTGTAATTTGACATCATCCTTGGAGAAGGTAGAATGCTGCTTAAGGACATAATCTGAAAGCTCAGTCATGTCTGCTATATTCCAATGAGGTATATATCAAGTCATTCACCCCCCAACTTGGATTATGATGGAGTTATACCGGTACTTGTGGTTGAGTGACTTGAATGTTTGTTACTTGACAGATCTTGGCACCTAACAAGCAGCTAACAGTAACCTGCTCCTTATCCAGCCTGGTGAGGGAGACATCTGTGTGTCTCTCACAATGAAGTCATCTATGACCACACTAGGTTTTGTGGTGTTATGCCTTATGGGCTTATTCGATGATACTCTGGTGTGTTATGTGTTGTGGTTTTTTTGCATTATGTGTAAGTGGTTTCTGGTTGGGAGGCTTGGTAACTTACTAGTGAGTACCTCAATATATGTGGGTTTGTGTCGTGCCTTTATTTACTGTAATTGGTGTGTGTGTGTGGTGGCAACCTGTTTGGCATTTGATTTATCCTTATGTGAGAGTCTTGCCTCCAATTTCGTGGTATAACTACATCTCTCACATAAAGTATTTGCTTGTTTCAGGAGTAAGTGGTTGTCAGTATGCATGAGACAATTGTTACATTGCCTCAAGATAGCTGGCTGACCAGAGAAATGATGGGAATCTGCCCATCCATGATGTCAGGCAATTACTGTATATTTTATTAGGGAAAAGAATGGGTTAATTTGACAGGACTGTGCTGGTAGTGCCGAGACTACAAGGGGGACGCATACTTTGTGTAAGCTAAGTTTAATCAATAAGGCAACACTGCTCAGTGTGCAACTGAGTTGCTCCTAGAGCAGCAGAGCAGGGCCATGCAGACTCCACACATAAAGCACCTCAGCCAGGAAATGAAACGGAAGACAATTTGATTTGTGTCAACAAAGCTACTCACTGCATCACTGAGCTGCTCTGATAAACATCACTGTGACTTTTTTAACTTCATCATAATCGGACATCAGAGGTATATAGCATTAATTACCAGAGAGCGTGCTGTTCTGATATTGACCAGATGGCATTTTTCATTTTTTTATTTCTCTCTGTATAAGTTAGTCCACAACATTTTTGTCTAAAATTAACTCTGTTATGTACTTGTGTGTGTTGCATTTGTTTTCTACATTGTAAGGTATTGTACCTGCTAGATCTGCATTTATTTTTTGGATAGTTTTGTGATGTAAAGTTACAAAGCTTAGGTTTACACTACAGCAGAAATGGCGTGATAGTGTTTCATTTGCTTGTTGTCATTACTTAAAGAACCAGAGAATGTGCTATTCTGCTATTGGCCAGAGGGCTGTTGATTTCTTTTTAATTTCTCTGTATAAATGCAACACATTTGCACATTTCTGCCTATTGCATAGTGACATTTAGCAGTGTCTTTTATAGATGCAGGTATATAGAATCTTAATTTTCTCAGTAAAACCATCTTCTCATTTAATACTCTGCAGTTGCATGATGACCCCCCCTGGTCTGCATGCAGAGTAGCATTGCTGTACATACTTAGACCCGCACTGGCATTTTTATCCAGATATTACCTCTGTAAAACATTTCTAATCTTCATTGTTACTGCGCTGCTTGCAGCCCTCTCAAACTTTTGGATCCCAGCTTGATGGAAATGGGTATCCTGAGACAAAGTAACAATTGTTTTGTGTTTACTGACAACCACCTAATACTTCAGTGCATGACAGATGTGGTCATACAGTGTTATTGTAGGCAAGGTTCTTTCATACAGATACCAAACCATTTGTCAATAACATACAACACCATGCTATAACTACCACTCACATCAAGACCAAATACATGGATCCACATATGCTGAGGCTTTTACAAGTAATTTACCCAAACCACAAAGGCATGAAAAATGCTGTAGTTACAAGTATACTCAGCTAGCTCACAAATGATGAACCCAAGCAGCATGCATCTATAACCAACAGTGTCTAAACTCAGATATCTGTAAGGCAAACCTCGACACAATGCAACATCCTAGTCATAGGCGACTCCATTCTGAGGCACACTGATTCACCGCTAACCAAGTCAAGCAAGAAGATTATCACTTCAGGCATGCATTTGTCTGTACACTACAACTGCACATATGACAAAGTCACAGTACACATGGGAGTAAATGTCCTTACACAAAACTCACTCGATTGATTGAAGAAAGATGTGCCAGAGCTCTCAGAATACGTGTTCTGAGCAGCTTATTTCCTTCACCAAGAAGGATGCCAAAATATGGGGTGTTGTCCATGACCCTCCTGGACAGAGGAAGTTGGTATTAACTACTATAGGCCCTTACCTCTGCGGCAACTTGGGATAAATATGGCTAGGCTTGTAAGTGCTAGCCTAGTAACTCCTATGAACTTATGAAGAGAAAGGTGATTGACGTAAATCATTTGCCTATTTCCTGGTACACTCAGAGTATTGTGTATATATATCTATAGGTTTGCTATCAAAATCTTGAAATTTTAAACACACTCCATTTGGAACCTCAAATGGTAATGCTGAATTGCAAAATATCATTTAGATGAAATGTTGAATCTGCTAAATGATTTCAGCAGATTTGACATTTTTGCTGATATCGAACATGATGCCCATATAGGAGCTCAGGTAAGTGTAACTCCTTCACTTCATATCACATTTTTGCAGGGGGGGCAAGCCATCCTGCGTCCTCCCACACACCCTTCTAACTATGTATTCCAACTCAGAGATCACACTGTAGTGAGGAAAGGGATGAATGTCACAATCTGCACTGCCAGAGTGTTTTAATAATTAGAGCATTTATTTGATTTAAGCGAAGTCGTGATTTTTTTCATTGCTTGGTTATGGACTTAAATGTGTTAGCTTTAGTTCTGATGAAGTCCTGGTATTAAGACGGATGAAAGAGATTAACTTCTTGGTTAATAAATGATAGACTTGGTGCTTCAAGGATAACATTCTTTGTTTTTATTTATTTAGCTCCTTGACTGGGTAGTTGCCCTGTTTTTTTTTTTCTTTGTTAAATTACTTTAGTCTTTACTTTTGAGACATTTCCCCATGGATTAATACAATGATATGTCCTCATATTATACCATATCTTTATATCTTCTTCTACTTAATCAGTTTTTACTTACCACATTATCTTTTATTGATAATTCTCAATTTCATTAGTTAAATATTTTATTGTTCTTTTGATACTTATATTTTCCCAAATTATTTATACTTATACTTCAATATATTTGCAATAATTCTTTTCAATTAATCACTTCACTACTTTATTTAAGTTTAATGAAACAGCATAAACTACTGGATTTATCATACCTGTCCTTCTCCTTCCTTGTTCATATATAAACATTCCTATTTATTCTTGATCCCATACAATGAAAAACATTATTACTAATATTTTCTCATATCCTCTAGGAATAATAACACTAGGCATATAAGTTCTTTCCTACTACTGAATTAATCAGATACACTTTTTTCTTCTGTGCTAATCTGTACATTTACCATAATATATAAATATTATTTCCTTTATAATTACTTTCCATCCCTTCTTGTAGTCTTTTATCAAAATTTATCCCTGAAACAGATATTTCTTTCATAGAAAATTGTATACTTGCTATTTTATTACATCATCTACATCACCCAATCCTTACTTTTTTCTTAAGTATCCTGCCTCTTTCCTTTAAACTTTCAACTAAATAATAACCTCTCTCATCCACTCTTTTTTATTTTTTTGTAATGCTATTATCTACATAAGATGTCATGACTGGAATTTAACTTTGGTTTGAATTTTATAATTTGCATTCTTCATTTTCTGGTTCACCTTTCTGACTACTGTATTAATGACCAAAGCAAGTAAACACTCATAAGAAACCCTAGTCTTATACCATTTTCATATTTATTTCTTTACTTGTCCATCCATTAAGTAAAACCCTTTTCTATTCTCATCAGTTCTACAAAATTGCTTGACTTTATTACTAATATTGTACATGTTCATTATTTTGCACACTTCATGCTGTATTGAATCAAATATCTTACTATCACCTTCCATAAGTTTGATGTCTTTCTATTTATATCATCTAAAACTTTTCACTGTAATTAGAAATTCCTGGCATCCTTTTCCTTTTATACTGCACACACTTTTCTCCATTATGTATTGCATCTTATTTTCATATCTCTTTTGTATTTTCATCAATATCTTCTCTGTATTTAAAACTATTTATTTCCATTTTAATCCTTCATTTAACCATTAATTAGACATGCATCTTAAATTATTTTTTCCATCTTTCTTGATTTTTATACATTTCAAACCCAATACTGTTTGGGCCTTTTTCTAATTCATATAATGTAGTCTTTCTTCCAAATTATGTTTTATATTATTTAGATTGTTTTACTTCCCATTTCTTTATATCATGTTTTTTTTAGCTAAATATTTCTCCTTTACTGTCTTACTTAAATAAGGTCAAACTTCATTTCTCCTTTGCAGTAAATTTTGTTTATACAATAGTTCTGTAATTTTCTCATTTTTCTTATATCTTTCTCCTTCTCATAATAATCTCCATTACTGTTTTCTAAGTTGTTCCTCTCATATATTTTGTCATATTCCTGCTTTTCTTTTTTCCATTATTTTCAGGATAAGTAACCACCTTTTATATTTTCTTTTAAAAGTAATCCACCATTCTGGCCATTGGGCATAAAAGGCTTTCATAGTAATGTGAACCTCCCATAATTGCTTAATATCTTTATTCCTTTTTATTCCATTTCTTTTCATTTATTCTTTTTATGCCTTTCCCTATATTTATATATTCCTTTGTGTGATATTTTATTGCCAAATGATCCAAAAAAACCTGTTGTGGTAGTTTTTCTTCCATTATATATATTCTCTCTGATATCAAAACTGCATTTCATTTTTTATAGTACCTCTTCTGTAAGTCCATGTTTTTTATTCCAAATAGTTCATTTTCCACATTTTATTACTTCCATCATCTTTTTAACATCCTTTCCCCTTAAGTCACATTTGAAATCTTTTGCAATTATATCCATATAGACAAACATAATCCAATATTTTCTGAAATTCTCCTTTTTTACTAATTACATATGCATATATAGCAATGATTCTGTTATTTTTTTTTCTTGCCATCTAAAATCTAGAATTGTTAGTCTTCCCATTTTGATTAATATAATATCAAGGATTTCTATTGCTCTTCTGCATAAAAGTGCTATTCATGAACACTGTTCATTTCCCATGTTCCATATTTCCCCATCCCATAATTCTTGTCTGTAGTCTTTCTTCATGTGTGAAAATCCTTGTCTTCCAAACTAATTATATCATTGTCACATTTATTACCTCATTCTAAAACTGATATCCTTCTGGTAAAATTCTTTATACTATTAATATTCACAGAAAAGATTCTTAAGTTATTCCTTTCAACAATTCTTAGTTTAGGAGATATCATCCTTTACTAGTTTCTTATAAGAAATACTTTATCCATTTCCTTTTTACTTCTCCTTTATATTAATAAATTAAACATTTATTTTGCTATCTTTAACTTTTCTGCTTACACAACACCTTCTTCCTCTTACCATATTTCAACCTGTATTTTCTATATAACTTCTAATTCTATATCTAATTCTTCTTCATTATTTTTTTCAGTATCTCCTTTTTTCTATGGTTTCATATATTTCTAGGCTATCTTCAGTCCTTTCTTTCTGTTTTTCTTTACTCAACCTTCAAGTTCACATTTGTTGCTTCATATCCTGTTTTACCACCTATATAACATTTTTTCTTCTCACAACTATTAATTAAATGTCCCTTTCCACAAAAGTAACACATTTATGGTTGCCCTAATATTTCACAACACCCCTGTTACCATCTACATTTATAACACTTGGAATATCTACAGTTTTATCCCTTTCCATTTTCAGAATAACATTACAATCCCATGCCAGAGTCCAGAAACCCCTGTTGTCATAAGCTTTTGAAATGTCTATTTCTTTACATATATGTTTATTCTTTTAAAGTCTCTCAACTTCTGTTCTAAATTGTGTATGTACTTTCTTTTCAGTATCTTGGAAAGATGCTTTTATCTATTCATTCTAAGGATTGTCATTCTGTCTTTTTATATTCTCAAAGAAATCTCTCTATAGCTTATGCAGTCACAAAAAAGTCACAAATTTTTTTGCTGATTTAAAATAAATGCTCTTACCTCATGCTTTTGTCTCCAAAGGTGATAATATATTTTCCCATGCCTCTTATCTGTTTAGTTTTTTTTTTCCATTTTACTACAAATCTTCTTTTCGCACAATCTTCTTTTTTCCAATCTCTTGTTCCTTTTCGTGTAACTGCTACTGTCTCTGCATACGTTTTTTTTTCAGAGCTTCCTTCCAACATCTCTTCATTTTATTTTCTCCATGATATCCTTCCACAACACCTCTAGCTCTGGCTCACTTTGATTTATTAAATCCTGTAATATATAATCCTGCAACCCTTCAGATTGGAGGATTGTAACTCTACATTCCTCCATGGCTATCTCCTCAGTTCATTCCAACAACTTCCTCTGGAACACCTCCTCCAAATCCTCCATTTCCTACAACATACTGCTTCTGAGCTGGCATTTACCTTTACTCCCTTCTGCTGCTGCTGTTCCATCTTATGCATGTCCTCCAAGCCACCTCCATGCTAGGAACAGGACATGAGTAAGTACTTGCATATAAACAATGTGAATACCAATTGCATGAGTAGGGCTAGTTCCCCAATGTTCTGGCCAAAGTTCCACTATTCAGAGCCAGATCATGGTCATATGGGGCCTTGGGAAGGGTAAAGGATCAGGCCCACCCCTATTGCCATTCCAGTGTCCCATTGCATGGCTATTTCTCCCCATTTACCATAAACACTGTTAAAATTTTTCGGGTTGCATACTATTTTTATCTTTACATCTATAATTACAGACATTTGGTTTTAATTTAAAACTTCTTTCAAATTTTATAGAACAAGCATTGATATTGGCTAAGCAAAACAGCCTTAGCATTTAGCAGTATACGTCTCCTCCCTTGAAACTCACATTCAAAAAAAAAATGCATCTGGCCAATAATGGATTAAATTTACCTTTGGGCTGTTTTCAAACCATAGTCCCCTTGCATACAGTTTAGGACCATGCATACATGCATGTATTCTATAATTCACCTTCCTGATTGTATTAAATTACATTTCTTGTATAATACAGTACCACTTGTTAGTGCGTTTTACATTTGTAGTTTTGAACATTTTTTTCAGTAAGCAATGAAATAAAACAAATGAACCAGTAATGACAAAACTACCCATTTCAGAACATTTCAACCTTAGACCTCGCAAAATTCAGTCATTACAGTCCACCACTATCAGTCAATATGCACAATCTCTGCAGAAGTAGAAATCATCTGAATAATCTGAAGTTGAAGAGATCTGTAACTAAATCAGCAAACAACACAAGTGTACTCAACACGGAAAGGCAGCAATATATTCAAGCGAAGTCCAATAAAAAGCATAAAATCCTTTAATTCATGAAGAAATGCAGGCAAAAAATCTGTAACTAATGAAGAGGTTGCTACTAGCAAACTTAATATTTCAATGTTTTATCTACAAAGTTAGTGCCTGCTGTCCTTTAAGAATAAAAATGCCTGTTACATTAAAAAAATGGTAATATTGCAATAGGGAGTAAATGGCAAACCAAGGAGGAGTTCATAGTTACAAGGCATCTCATACAATGGAGGACACACTCAGGACTGCAGCACCCAATCCGCTCTTAAAGTACAACACAGCATAAGATTTTCATGTACAATGTGTGGTATTGGAACCCACAGCCTTCTGCATCAAAAGCAAGTATGCTACCTGTTGTGCTAGTCAAACTGCTTTCAAATTTTCTAGCACAAAGTGGCAACCATTTGCTAAACAAAACAGCTGAACATTGAAAACTGGCTTAACATGAACAGCAGTAAACTGCTCGTCTCTTGAAGTTCACAATTACTTAAATACAATGAAGCTCACAATTCTTTGAAAATACACTGAAGCTCAGTTCCTTGAAAATGCAGCAAAACTCACTTCCTTTAAAATGTACTGAAACTCAGTCTGGTAGTTGGTGTAGAAGATTCAGGCTCTTGTCTACTGAAATTAATATAAAGGGTTTGAGCCTGGATAATTAACTAACCTATTATCCCTAGCTAGGACATTGCACACATAATTCCAGAAGGAATGTACCTTACCAATCCTGCTTCTGATAACATTCCATGGAAGAAGCAGGCAGCAGGAATGATTAGGTGTTTAAATTCTGTGCATGGATGCAGAATAGAAGAAATGAGCAACAGTGAGTGAGGGCTTTGTTGCTTGAATAGTTGCAAACATTGCACGTAGAGGGCATTCTTAAAGACAAACATCCTCAAAGAAGCCATGTAATTTTTTTTTAAAGTAAATATTGTGGCAGCCTCCTCCCAGCCAGCAGGCCCCTAGGTAACTGTTGAGAATAACTAGTGCTGGATCCTCTTCTACCCCTAGTAGTATAAATACCTCCTCAGGTCTTGCCTAGTATGACTAACCCAGTCAACAAAGGATAAAATAAAATGACCTCTTGCGAATGTGGAGTCCTTTACTGCCAAATTCTGTGCACATGTAAATAGGTGCATAAATGCATCTGTCTCCCTCTGAAGTAAATATAATACTTCAAAAATGAACACCTATGATGAAACCCAAATATAAACTGACTCTACAATAAAAGAAAAATGTTCATTGCATGTAAAAATAAATGCAACTCTCCAAGTGTTAAAATGCATTTACAAACCTAACAGGGAATTCTGGTCGCTGATCAAATCATGCAAAATCAGATATGAGGTAAAAAAAACAACCTCCCATGCAAAAGTCAATCATAAAATTTCATCAGCTATGTTAGGTAACTCAGAAGCAATGCTCAAAACTGCAGAGCTAATAGTAAACAATATCACATTCTCTGACCAAGAGAACATAGCCAGTCATCTAGCTGACAAATTTAGCACCATCTTCAACTCTCTGTCTCTCCCCCATAGTTCCAGAGCACATTCCTGTATCCATTTGCCCCCAAATGTACCAGGAGCAAGTTCTCAACGCAATATTCAAAGCCATGTGCAATGTTTCGTAAGGGACAGATAGCATACCAGTCTGCAAACTGGTCAGCCTAAAACAGGACCTTTCAAACCCCCTGCAGAAGTTATTTAATATCAGCCTCCAATCTTGGTTTTTGATGGACATGTGGAGGACTGCAATAGTCAATCCTCTGTACACAACGTTGCAACATTAATGGGACCTGGGCAATTATAAAGCAGTAAGCATGGCTAGCCTCACCCATACAGCTGTAGAAAAGATCATCACAGTATTAATTGAGGCATATTTAACCTACAAACTGCAGTTCAGTTTTGCAAGTACAGATTCTGCCTTTATCTGGCCAACTTCTTAGGGACATTTACTAAAGTCATGGATGAGGGAAAAGCTGTAAACATCACATATCTAGACTGCTCAAAAGTGACATACCATCCCACATCCAGGTATAGTTGGTAAGCTCATCTAGCTAAATGAAAATTCACATGCAACTCATTGGATAGCAAACTGGCTAAAAATAGTACCCAGAAAATTATGATTGAGGACACTGCCTCCTCCAAATGACCTGTCACTAGCAGTGTATCTTAGGATTCGGTCCTCTGGCCACTCCTCTTTGTGATTTACTTCTCAGATATCAAAGGTAATGTTAAAGGCTTATGACTAAGTTTACAAATGCCTGCAAACTTTCTGCCACCATTAACTCTCTAGAAGTCGTTAAGATCTTTCAGGAGGGCCTTTCCCAAAAAATAGCTGGTGTCAAAACCATAGCTTAGAACATAATCGCAAAAAATGTATGATAGTATCCTTTGGCAAGCATGACATTCCTTGCAACTGTCCCATCAGTAACTCACCCCTGAAAACTGATCCAGTAGTTGGGGACCTGGGAACTCAAGTTGACAATTAGCTGTCCTTCAATCATAATGTATCCACTATTGAAAGAAAGTCCTTTTTCATTGCACAGCTTATTAGTAAGGGTGTGGCATCCAGGTTCAGGGAAGTGATTATTCAACTGTATTCTGAACTTGTCTATCATTGAGTACAATTCCTCATTTGGAGTCTACCTGTCTAAACACTTCACACAACTTGAAGGCCACAATGCTTTCCTCACAAAGAGAGTAAAGGGCGTATATCACTAAAGGTACATTGATGGTCTCAAAGCTTCATCCCTCTTTGTATAAAACAGACTACTGAAGGGTGATCTCTGCCTTGCTTTCTGAGCAGCCAAATGCTCCGGATTGTGTGGAATGCTCCGCATTTGTGATAGATTAAGCCAACTGTTCTGCTGTTCCGCAATGAGCAGCCGTTGCTTCGCTTTGTGACGTTAGGGATCTTGCAATGAAGACTGCTGGGCTTGGTTCCCGCTTTTTATACGCAAGTTTATTGTTCTGAGGCTGTACCTTGCTGGGTATAATCTGCTTAGCTGACCTAATTGGACATAATTCAATACATGTTCTCAATGCACAGCTAGATCTCCCCTGGGAGTTTGAATACCTGCTCTGAAGGTGCCAGTAAGAGTCTTTAGAGTATTAAATAAGGTTTGCTTTTATAGGAAATTGTAGTTACTCAAATAGAAGTTTAGGGGCTAAGATCTCCAGACTTTTAATTTTCTTTCTGTTTTTTTTTAACACAAATTGTGTATCTGTTATATATAGACCCACCCAGAAACAGCAATTAGGACAGTGCCAGTATGATGCCAGGGTTTTGATAGGTTCACCCTGGTGCAATAAAAGCATCTTAAGATAAAATGGTGTAAACGAGGGACAAACTTAATGAAGGGCATTTATCAAACATCTTGTGGCTGTTCCCTAACAAACATCCCGTTCAGGTAAACTGGGCAATGTAATTAAGTTTACTTGTAAGGCAGCCGTCTCTGAGGACCACATTATGGACAGAGGCACAGGGATGAGGGCAGGGAGGGATGCACTCTTGGAGAGAAGAGAACAAGAAATGTTACTTTGTAGTCATGGTGGGAATTGTGACTTTAAAGAACCTTGAATGTTAAAGTAATGAACAGAGGCAGGGTTTAGCTAGCCATACTTAGTGTTCTCAAGTGAATGCATTCTTTCGGAACATATTGTAGAAATGTAACAGGTGCAACAACACAGAATGCTTAGAATTTTTTAAACTAGGGTCTAATAAATAGTGCTGTCCAAAACATGCTGACATATTAGGAATGTGCTTTGTAAAACTAGCCTTTTTTGACTATAATTGGCAACAGTTGAAAACAGCAAGTCATTTTCTGAAGAATGTATGATCAGCCATTTAAGGACAGTACATTAATAATGGGGTAGTACTGACTTATTGAAAAGAAGTAGACATCTAAGAGGCATTGTACATTCAATGTTTGGTAGGAAAGGTTTGTAGTGAGTGACATCGAATGTGTGACAGAAGGGTAAGATGACAGATTTGGGGGTCATGCTTCAGCTTGGGAATGGAGTACTTTTCTGAAAAAGCAGAACTTTTATTATTTGAAGAAATCAAGAAGTTCTCCAGGAGGGATGGTCAAATGGAAGAAATGATTGGAGTTAACACAGTGAGGGGGAAGATGCAGGTATTTTTGGGTCCGGCATGGGGTGAATCATAACTTGGAAGAATAGGAGAGAAACCAAGTAGAAATTGTTTATGATCAACATGAATAAAGGAACTAGGGGAAAGCAGCTGCCTAACTAACTTGACAGCAATACAAAATTTAGTCTTTCTGCTTATGAAGGTAAAAGTATCTTCACCAGGTTGTGTGCATCATAATTAATGGAAATAGGTCACTGCTGTCTGAACCATACTGTCTGTATATTGCATGTTATCAATGGTTTCTGCTGACTTTGTTTTGACATGTGTCCTATTAAATTTTAAAAATATACATTATTCACTTAGTAGTACTGGCAGAAAGCTCACTTCAGCCAGATCCCATGGAAATGCTGGGTTTTCACGCAGTGCGAAAATAGGGTGTTCCACATTTTGACTGTTTGTCACACATTGCTAGGATCTGTGTTCCACATTGGCCTCTTACGAGGTTGAGACCTATGCTTGCTCTCAGAACCTCTACTGATGCCGTGCTTTCAGACCTACTGTACATTCACAAGTCCACTACTAACAGACACTCCCACTCAAGCGATCTTAATCTCTTCTGTAACATAAGAACATGTTGGAGGGAGACATTTCACAGAGAATACCATTTCTCTGAAATTGTCACTCTCTCTATATAAAGCAAATTATATCTTACTCTATTCAAGCTTAATGTAGACAAATGGATTACCTTATGGATAGAGATGACTTATAAATGTCAGCCTGACTGTGGTTATTCATGCTTAAAACACAAATGGCTTTGTGTTAAAATACCAAAGGCTTTGGGTTAATTGTACTTAAAATACTAAGGTTAATAAACTCCTTGAGAATGCATGGCTAGGTTTCAGAAGATCCATGGTCTGTGAACATATAAAGTAGGTAAAGAGACTAGAATGAGTGGGTACTGATGCAGCCTTGGATGACAGTGACTGACCTAATCTGTTCTTTGAGCACAGGTAATGGTCATCGACCTGCAGTTATATATACCCACCCCATTGCACTTAGTCTGCCCATTCAGTTGCTTCCTACAACCACTTCTTGCTTTAAAGTTACCAGCCACCACTAGCTGTTAAGCACTGATGATGAGGACAGCACAATGGTCTTCCCAATATGAAGGGGAAGCAGAGGAGGTGGGTACAGTCTGCTCATGGTTGGAGATGGAGTCCAGTGTTTTGCCATACTTATAATTTTGCAATCCAAATGGATACTCAATGCAGTGCTGCCATTTACTAACCAATATGTGCATTTTGTATCTAGAACAGCATTGGTTGCCTATTGTGGAAAGCTGACAAATGGAATATGGTGAGTGTTGACTGGGGAAAGGAAGTATATAGCTGACATAGCAGATCTGCTGGTATTATCAAAATCTGCCCTGCCAGGTAGGGGCATAGAAGCCAGACACTGTTGTGAAAGAGGCTGATAAGCATCTTGATGAGCAGTTTAGGAAAATGATGCCAATCATCAGGCTGAATAGACTGAGGAGACATGAACTACTGAAACTAAGGGCATGGGTATTACAGGTAGATTAACAAGCTAGGTGTAAGGGGGGAAATGTGAACCCCACAATACAGGATGCGTTATGGGGTGAGCTGTGGTAACTCACAGCTGAATTACTGAATGTAGGGACATGAGTCTATAGGAATATTTCTCTGGACAATATTGCCATTCTCCAAGCTGTTGTTTTTTCAAAATAGAGCAAAGACACCCCCTTCAGTTTTTGAGCTACTGCTACATTTCAGAAATAGTACATTGCACACCTTTGCTGGTAGGAATGATTCAGAGAGTCTGGAACAAGGAACAGTCGGAAATCCTGACAATTGTTCATGGCTTCTGTGACACCCCTGCACTAGCCCAGTAACCAAAGAGCCTCAGTCCTCACCACTAGTACCAATGAGGGACATACGCATTGGGAGGATAAGTACACACACACACACACACAGTAAAATACAATTTCCCTTAGGAGCACACAGAAATCAGTCTGTCTTGGGCTGGTTTCTCCCTCTTTCTCCAGACCCCCCGATAAGACTCCCCACTGGCACAGCTATAGGGTTAAGATCTCAGCCAAGTGGCCAAGCTGACCTCCAACACCTTCTCTGTCCAACCAGTGCTTTCTGTCCCTGCCCAGGTAACTGATACACACAGTTTGAAATTTGACTTGTATACAAACTCCTGGGAAAGGCTGGCACAGGTTTACTAGCTATGCCCCCTTTTGCCCAGACTATAAGGTAGTTATCACTGCTGCCAGCCAGCTCTTACTTACCAGCTACTTTAAGGACCTTACCAAAGGGTGTCCAATCTTACTGTGTAATGTTGCTATTATCCAAATGGTAAGTGTGACCAAGGCTATTTAGGAGTGGCTTATACAGTGTCACTAGATACATATGCAAGTAGCCTAACAGCTTAAATATCTCTAAAAAAACAGCCGCAATTAAAAAGTTTAAATATATTTAATAATCAATAAAATAACAAGACAATACTCAATAACTCAACACAGTGACTACAGAGTATAGAATCACAGGAAATATTTTAAAACATTACTGCAGGACAGTCTCAAATAAATACAGAAAGCATCTAAACTAACCTTACTATAGTCCTATCTATCTGTAAAGGAGATACTATGCCTAAATCTTACTTACAGAGCAACACACAGGCAGAAGTGCTGATTAGTGGGATGTTTCCAGGCCCAAAGACAAAATGTACAGCCTGAGATAGTTCACAAATTAATATCAAAACATTACTGCTTGGTCACCTGGATGACATCACTATTTGTCACCTGCCTTCAGTTTCCAGGCTAACAGATACTAACAGAATTTTTAGTATCCCTGGGTGAGAAGAAGTTTACCTCGAACTGGAAATTGTAAAACAGTTAAACACTTTTACATTTTAAACCTAGTACTTATTTCTGTTTCAAGATAATAGAAACCTCTAGCATCTTGTCTCCTTCCATGAAGCTGAGAGATGAACACAATTGTAAATTAATTCACATATGTTCTTAGAGTTTGCAAGTTAACTCTCTTCTTTTCCAGTAGGGTACACTGTGGTTACATTCTTGCAGCTCAGTACAGAACACGCAGTTCAACACACTTCTGCACCAGTAGTTTAATAGACACATAACATATAGTTCTCTCACTTTTGTAAGGCAAGCCTATGGATCATATTAATATTCAGAAATGACATGATAATTTACAAAATTCCAGATAGCTGGGCTGACAGTATCACATTTCTATATAAATCATATTAATATTTTCAAGAGATATATAATTACAAAATTCCAGCTAGCTGGGATGGCAGCATTTCAGTTTTTCACCCCCCCCCCCCACGAGAATTCAAGCTAGTTTAAGTGACCCTTAAGAAACATTGCTTGAAAGGGTTAAGCCTATCTGGAAATACCTTACCCCATTCCCTGTCTTGAGATTCCAGCTGCCTTGGCATTGCTGACCCCAGTATATGCCTGCAACCCTAGGTTCCACCATAGTAATCTGGGATTTACCTGGCTAACTCCCTGTAGCCATAGATTCCCCTCAGACTCCTCCTGCTTCCTATTGCCAATACGTAGCACAAGGGACTCCCTATCATGTTAAGGTGTCATCATGGCAACATGGTAAAATTTGTGTCCCTACCTCCTGCCTAGCAGTTCTACCATGTAGTTAACATCACTGACCTTCTTTACCCCCTTGTAGGGTCCCTCCCAAGCTGCCTGCAGCTTGTTGTGTCTGAGAGGAATGAGAAACATATCCCGATGCCCTGCAGCATACTGTCTAGCATTCCTATCATACCAGACCTTTTTCAGCTGTAGAACTTCTGCCAGGTTGTTCTGGGCCAAGCCCATGAGTGCCCTGAGCCTTGATCTGAGGTTTAGGACATATGCCACAACAGACTCTTTATGAGATTCACACTCATGTTCCCATTCATCTTGAATCAAATCTAGAGGTCCCCTCACCCTATGCCCATACAGCAACTCAAAGGGTGAAAAACCTGTGGATTCCTGGGGACTCTCTCTGTAAGCAAACAGATGTGGCATATATTTATCACAGTCCCTCTTACACTGGTCTGCAAATGCTTGTAGCATGGACTTGAGTGTAGAGTTTAACCTCTCAACAAGACCATTTAGTCTGGGGATGCTAAGGGGTGGTCTTTAGGTGCTTCACCTCACAGTACTTCCACAGACAAGGTAGCAAGTCTCACATGAAATTGGCACCTCTGTCAGTCAGTATTTCTTTTGAGAAACCTACCCTGCTGAAAATCTCTAGCAAAGCATTTGACACCTTTTCTGCCTCAGTCGAACTGAGCCACTGCCTCAGGGTATCTGGTTGCATAATCTACTACCATGAGGATATACTTTTTACCCTGTGGAACCTGGGGTACTCAAAGGTCCCACAGTATCCATAGCTACCCTCTGAAATGGCTCCTCAAGCACAGGCATCGAAGGAGCTTTCACCTTGTCTCCTGCCTTGCCCACCTTTTGGCACTGCTCACAGGTCCTGCAGTACCCTGTTACATCTCTGGAAATCCCAGACTAATGCAAGTTCTGCATAGTACATTTTATGCCTGTATGACCTACAAAGAGAGGTATCATGGGCTATGGCTAGAAGTCCAAATATGCCAAATTCCACAGCAACGGAAATAACAGCACAGACTAAAAATAAAATTATTTAATTTCTGATTCTGGTACCTCGGCCTTCGCCTTCAATGGAATAGTTAACATGCTCAGAAGCAAGTCTATAAGAACCACCTTCTAATTACATTACTTGAATGCAATTAACAATATTTCAAAAATTTAAAGCCACAAATGCAAAACTTCAAGTCCACCAATACAAAGCTTTACGCTGCCAATGCAAGACTTCTTTTTATAAATCCATTAGTTACATATACTTAAACATTTCATTACTATGAATTCAAATGTCATATTAAAAATATCAATCACATTTCCAAATTCATACCATTAGGATAGAGAGTATTAAAGTTAATAATATACATAGATTCCATATATAATAACCTCTGTGGAAAACTATGGTTTGTCCCCCCCATTCCATAAGGTCTGGCAATAACACTAAAAATTAAATCTCTCACCGAACCCCCATGCTCTTTATAAAAGTGACTAGCCACAGGACTATCTAGCCTTGAATTTCTAATATCTCTTAGATGTTCTAGTATTCTTAGTTTGACCTTACGTTTAGTTTGCCCAAAATACCATTTTTTTACAGGACAGTTACATCCTATAACATAAATGACCCCAAATGAATTACAATCAAAATGATCAATGGCATTATATAAAATGCCATTGATCCTAGTGCCATCCAAACTCCTAATCTTATCACAAACCTTACATCTACAACATGCATATGCTCCTGCGTTGGCCAGTTTTTCTCTTCTGCCTTTGTATCTTACTAGCTCCTTTAAATTTTGAAATCTACCATAGGAAAAAATCACTTCCTTAGGAATAATATTTTTAAGACTGTCATCATTACTAATGATGGACCATAATTCCATTACCAGTCTTCTTAAAACGGGAGAAAAAGCTGAAAATGTATTTACAAATAAAATCCTATTTGTCTCATCACTTTCTTACTTAACTTTATTTTTATTTTCCCCATTTTTATAATTCCTATCACAATAATGAATTCTTCCACTACCTGCAGACCTCTGAAAATCATGAGCTAACCCTAATTCTTTTTTCTACTTTGACTCGGGCTCTACTTATCAAATCATGGGAATATCCTCTAGCAAACAATTTTTCCTGTACTCTATCAAATTCCATTACAAAATTATCCTTCTCTGAAATATTTCCTGCAATACGTTTGAATACCCCAAAAGGCAATGAATTAATAAGATAAAAACTATGCATGCTAGAAGCATATAAAAAATTATTGACTGCTGTGGTTTTGTGAAAAGGTTTTCAACAGTGTTGGTGTGTGTTCTATGGCTAGAAGTGCCAGATGGTAGGCTCTGGGCACTACCAGCTGCTGTATCTCTCACCCTTTAGTTCTCCCTCAGGGGTCCACTCTTCATACAGTAACCCTTTGTCCCTGTATACAGATTCCCCATTCCCTTGAGAAGCAGGTGCCTCACTAGCTACCTCCCTCAGACCTTGTAATGTAGGGTCTGAGAAGTGAGCCTGTATCAGCTCTCTCTTTGTAACCTTTCCCAGCTCCACTTCCACAGGAAGTCTGGCATCCTCTGACAGCAGTGTGTCACTATCAGCCTGGGTACTACTACTCATTTCTACCTGTGCAGTCTCTCTGTCCAAGGGCACATAAGTACCCACAAGCAGCTGTGGCTCACCTACCAAACTACAAAAAGAGGTTATATTCCATCTTAGTAAATGGGAAAGAGAACATGGCTAAGAGACACAGCATCTGACCTAACCTTTGTGAAGCCTGCAATGGTTATAGAGGAGCACTGCTTGCTTGGGCAACAGGGTAGCTCCCTCCCTGAAGTAACCACCTCAGCAGTCCTGGCTGCAAGTGTGCGGTCTATCTGGGTCTCCCTTAGGCTACCAGACCCACATGCTTGTCAGCAAGCCTGACTGCATGTAACTGCATGTGTACATGCTACAGCATTATCAGAATCATTCCCTATCAGAACATCTGCTGGGATATCCTCAAACACACCTACTTGCTGGCTTCCTTTTCCACCCTCCCAGTCAAGGTGAACCTTAGCCAAAAGTATTTGGAATGGGGTCCTCCTAAAGCTCTTACTGGAGTAGACTGCCCAAGCAAGTAGTGCTCCTCTATAACCATTGCAGGCTTCACAAAGGTAAGGTCAGATGATGTATCTCTCTTAGCCATGTTCTCTTTCCCATTTACTAAGATGGGATATAACCTCTTTTTTTAGTTTGGTAGCATTGTCTTGAGACAAACTACTGTTGGTATTTTGTTTTACTCAGTTACTGGCTCTCCCACCTTTTGCTCTCCACCTTGCCTCTGTGGACATCTATATGCTACATGGCCCCACTGGTTGCATTTAAAACATTTAACCCTTGATCTTGGATGTGTACTTGGATTAGTGGCCATCTCTGCTACTGGCAGACTCTGTTAGGGTAGTCTGGGCTGCCTACCACAGGTTGCCTTAGACCCGTGAGCAGCACTGGATGTCCCTTTCCTGTGCAGTGATGCCCTACTTGCTAGGTATAGGTCTCCTTTCTTCCCCAGCTCATCCGCAGTATTGCATTATCTGTCAGCTAACCAGATTCTTATGTTCTCAGGCAAAGTGCTAAGGGCTTGTTCCATCACTAAAAGGTCTGACAGCCATTCAAAAGTTGTGACCTGACATCCACTCACCCACCTATGAAAATAAGTGCTTAGTTCAACAACATATTCACACAAACTTTCATCTGCATTGCATCTATGCTCACTGAACTTTTTTCTATAAGCTTCAGGTGTTAAAACATTCTAGAAAACAGTTCTTTACAACATTATAATTTAAACAATTGGTGTCGGACAGTTTGGAAAGAAAAGTTGCAGCATTACCATGGAGTAAGGGGGTCAGGAACTGTACCCAGAGCCCTTGGTCAACATTATACTATTTACATACCCTCTCAAACATATAAATGAAACTAAATTTTATGTAGGCATGACCAAAAGGAGCTTTAAACAAAGAATCTATAACCATGTTTACGACATTAGGAATAATAATCCATTAAATGCATTAGCTAAACATGTTTCTATTTGTAATAACCATGGTTTTGAGTTTAGAGTACTCCAGATAATACCTCATGGACAGAGAAGGGGAGATTATATGAGTTACTTGGAGCAAAAAGAATTAGAGTGGGTATTTAAACTAAGAGCCCACTACCCGCCTGGTCTTAATACATATGTCTCATTACGCTCAGTGTTAAAGTCCCGTAGATGAAGATATACATCATAGTCAATAGTCTTATATACATTGATGCTGACTTATGGATTTTATCTATGCTCCATCTATGCATTTGTCTGTGGAATTTATGTTTGATATATGCTATTATATTACACTTTATACATGAATCAAGGTTTAAATCCAGGTTAGTATATTAATTGCATTATACCTGTATCTAGATTTATAGTTGCCATTTATATTTATTTATTTATTTGATTATAGTTATTTATATATATATATGCACCTAATATTTTAGGAAAGGAGTTTTTATGACTATATTGTTATTAGAATTTTATATGTTTATTTTAAATTATATGTATAAACTCTTGTGATTTATAAGGGAGCAAAGTTACTGAAGTCTGTCTAACTAAGGGTTAATTTGATGTGAAGTGCTCATTGGAGGATTTGAATTAATTGGACTAATTAGTTACATTTAAATAAGGCTGCTTTATTTCATTTTGTGATCTGAAGAAGCGTACTAATACGCGAAAGCGCGTATCCCTGTTTTTTATTTAAATAAATGCGTTGGATTTTATAACTGCCTCTGCCTGCTCCTGTGTTGGGACTGTACGTGTGTTTTTTTTGCTTGTTCTTCCAGTTTGTAACGGACAGTCCCTGGTTGGTGTGGTGATCTTTGTTGAGGATTACTTGTTATTTTTGGTCACCTCTCCACACAGGATGGCAAATCAAGATGTGGAATTGGACTATAATCCGAACCCGAGGGTGAGTTCTATCTCTAGCAGATGGACTAATATTGTGAACAGTGTTAGTAACCCTTTATTGGACTTGGATTTACAGACCCATATTCCTACTGTTGGCAACAGTGATATAGGTAACACTGAACAGTTTCTTCAAATGTCAAGACAGTTAGAAAATGATCTATTTAAACTGCAGAGGCTAACATGGCAGCGCAAACATCTAGAAGCATGTTTACATTTTAAACTGGTTCCAAGAGGGATGCGAGTTCTTTGCATGCCCTCTTATGGCGAACAACATCCTATCTTACTCAAGTCTTGGCAACAAATTAATCTTGAAACTAGTTATAAGTATATGCAATTGGTTATTGACTATTTTACTCCGTTAGAAACGGAGTTGTTACTAAAAGTGGAGAAGCTGAACACTGAAATACGTGACAGTTTTAGTCATGATTCATGCTTTAAGAGGCTTGACTATATCTACATGCAGGTAGATTCATATGCCTCCAAGCTACAACAGACAAAACAGAAAAAATTACAGCTCGACTATCGGGATTTCCGAGAAGGGAATGTCTTTATTTGGCCTAGGAGAGTCAAGAATACTATTCCGGCATCTGTTCCACCAGCTACAACTATTGCCATGGATACTACGTTAACTGACGTAGATTTGATGAGCCCTTTACCCAGGGAAGTTACTACAGCGAGATCCGGTCGGACTTCAGGCACTAGCTTTGCTACGCCTCCTGAACTACCCGCCACCGTGGAGACAGTAAATGTTGCTTCAACACCGCAACCTAACCAGGAAGCGGATTGCGCTACCACATCCAAGGGAGACATGGGAGCTGTAAGGAAACAAGGGGCTTTTTCCTCCACTCATGATTTTTTACCCCTTCCGATAAAGAAGGCACAATTGCCAAGGGACAGATCGAACAGTTGGGACAGGAGGAAACGGAAGTTCTCTGGAGAGAACTTCCATCAGCAGAGAAGGAAGTTCAAATAAACGAACATTTGTTCTTTAATCTATCAAGGTTGGTACTTGATTCGTTTGATATCAGTGTCCTTGATAAAGGCTTGACCTTCTTCTCTTCTCAGGGCAGCTCCTTAAATAACTTATTGATAGATTTGCGTCTCTTTGCAAGGAAAGTAGCAATTAAATTATTGTTTTCTAAAGACGCATTGAGTGAGACTACTAGTGTTCACCCAACAGACATCCATGTGTTTAAACGAAGGAGTACTTTTTCCCCCATGTTACCCAGTCATATAGAAAGCTTTGTTAAATTATGTGAACGGGACCTTTATGATTATTTTTTGAAAGGCAATAAGAAATGTTTATACTTTAACATGTCTAGGGAAGAGAATGCCTCATTGAGGAAGCTATCCCGTGAAACATCTATTGCTATAAGACCGGCAGACAAGGGAGGGGGTATTGTTTTGCTGAATACACAAGATTATGATTCCTATATGGAAAATATGCTTAGTGATTGTTCTACTTATGAACGCATTGATGAAGGGACTCTAAATAAGATACTTAATGATATTAATGATGCACTGTATGACTTACTAATGTGTCGTCAGATCAGTAAAGATCTGTATGAATTTTTTCTTACTCCCTCTCCTCATCTTCCTGTAATAAAAGGATTACCCAAGATGCACAAAGGGGTGCATCCACCTCCTCTCAGACCGATAGTCTCAGGGGATGGGTGGAGCACGGAGAACATCTCCGTCTTTTTAGAAAAATTATTAAGGCCACTTGTCAATGATATTCCGACCATCTTGAAGGATACCTACCAACTTCTGGACTTTTTGGATGCTCTAGATGTTGAATTTATTAAAGATAGACACCTGTTAGTAACTATGGATGTCAGAAATCTATTTACCTCCATCCCAAACGATAGGGGTATTGAATCCATTAGAGAATTGTTTCAGGTTTTACCCTCTATAGATCGCAATACAGAGTTACTGGTATGCCAGTTATTAGAGTTAGTTTTAAACAATAATGTCTTTTGTTTTAAAAAGCATATGTTTTTACAGTTAGCAGGGGTTGCCATGGGCACCCCCTGTGCCAATACATATGCAAACTTAGTAGTTTACCAGTGGGAGAGGGAGTTCTTGTTTAATCATGATTCCTTTAAGAAATGCTTGGTATATAAGCGTTTTGTGGACGATATCCTTCTCGTTTGGGATGGTAGTGCACAGGATTTCTCTTTGTTTGTGGAATATCTAGAAACCACTACGAACTATCTGAGATTCACAGTAGAAGCCTCTCATGATAATGTGACCTTCCTTGATGTGAATCTTTGCGTTCGAAATGGCAGGTTATCATCTTCCCTCCATAGAAAGGCCTGTTGGAAGAATGCTATATTAAGGTATGATAGTATGCATCCCCGTCATATATTTAGGGGTATAGTGAAGAGCCAGTTCCAAAGGATCCTGAGGCTTTGTAGAGATCCTGTGGATTTGAATGCTGAATCTGAAAGGCTAGAGTTGATTTTTATCCAAAGAGGCTACGATACTAAGTTAATAAAACAAGTCAAACTTGAGACACTGGGAATGGAATCAGATATAAATGATACGAATCTCAATACTATAGTTACCAGGAAACCAGGCCACAATATTAAACAGGCCTCTGACAGGGTTATGTTTGTTACCACATACACCAATGATAGCTTAACGATTAAAAAAATTATAGCTAAACATTGGGGTGTTTTAACTTTAGATGGTAAGACGGTAGACATAGTAGGCTCCAATCCTGGGTTTATTTACAGAAATAATAAAAATCTGAAAAGAATATTATGTGTAGACCATATTACTGGTCAAGGTGGCATTAGTCTATTGGGTGTTGGAACATCAGGAGAAAGAGGGACATATCCCTGTAAGAACTGCAACTACTGTGGCTATATATCGAAAGAACAAGATTTTATACATCCAGAGTTGGATTTCTCCTTTAGTCCTAGGTTTTATGCAAATTGTAATACATCAGGACTTGTATACTTAGCGAAGTGTCACACATGTCCTGCATTTTATGTAGGCATGACCAAAAGGAGCTTTAAACAAAGAATCTATAACCATGTTTACGACATTAGGAATAATAATCCATTAAATGCATTAGCTAAACATGTTTCTATTTGTAATAACCATGGTTTTGAGTTTAGAGTACTCCAGATAATACCTCATGGACAGAGAAGGGGAGATTATATGAGTTACTTGGAGCAAAAAGAATTAGAGTGGGTATTTAAACTAAGAGCCCACTACCCACCTGGTCTTAATACATATGTCTCATTACGCTCAGTGTTAAAGTCCCGTAGATGAAGATATACATCATAGTCAATAGTCTTATATACATTGGTGCTGACTTATGGATTTTATCTATGCTCCATCTATGCATTTGTCTGTGGAATTTATGTTTGATATATGCTATTATATTACACTTTATACATGAATCAAGGTTTAAATCCAGGTTAGTATATTAATTGCATTATACCTGTATCTAGATTTATAGTTGCCATTTATATTTATTTATTTATTTGATTATAGTTATTTATATATATATATATGCACCTAATATTTTAGGAAAGGAGTTTTTATGACTATATTGTTATTAGAATTTTATATGTTTATTTTAAATTATATGTATAAACTCTTGTGATTTATAAGGGAGCAAAGTTACTGAAGTCTGTCTAACTAAGGGTTAATTTGATGTGAAGTGCTCATTGGAGGATTTGAATTAATTGGACTAATTAGTTACATTTAAATAAGGCTGCTTTATTTCATTTTGTGATCTGAAGAAGCGTACTAATACGCAAAAGCGCTTATCCCTGTTTTTTATTTAAATAAATGCGTTGGATTTTATAACTGCCTCTGCCTGCTCCTGTGTTGGGACTGTACGTGTGTTTTATTTTTTACATATAAATGAAACTATCGAAATTATCTCCCTCTCTAAATTGTGGAAGAAATTTACTGAGCTTTGGTGCTTCTAAGGTTTGGTTACTCCCTTCCCCATTACCCCCAAGACTCCGGCAAAGAGTTAGCATCTCCTTTACATGTTGCCTCTGCCTGTCATCCCCCTCAGCTTCCAGATATCAGTTTTTCATTTTCCTCAGCCTGCAGATGTCGCAGTCTCTCTGCTGCTTCTATTTCCAAATGCTTGGCCTCCAACTCAAGTCTCTCTTACTCCAGACTGATTTTAGGTCCTCTGTGGAAAGGCTGAGCTGTAATTTTCAGTGAGTTGTACATCTCCACGGCCAGTCTGAATGTCCTGGTTGCTATTCTGTGGTGCAACTGTGACTAAAGCTGCAATCATGTTGGCTTTAGTCAGTTTGGCATGCACCAGTCCTTTTGCCTGGCACAATTGAGCCAACTGGCTGCTTGTCAGCTTGCCATATTGCTCTGCTGCCATGCTTGCCTGCTCTCCCTGACTAAGCTAACAAAAAATAAAACAATTGTGATATGAACTCTGTTCACTGCGTGGCTGATTTAGAGTACGCGACACCTTCATTGACCACTGCACACAGGCTACAGGAATTCAATATCCACACCACTACAAGCCAATTAATACGTGATGTGGCTGTCTCACCACTAGCAACAAATTACTATGATGTGGGTATCCCACCACTGCCAAACAATATGTGACATCCCTGCACTGGCCCAGTAATCAAGGAGCCTCAATTCTCACCACTAGCACCAGTGAGGGACATGTGCATTGGGAGGATGACAAGTACACACACACAGTAAAGTACAATTTCTCTTAGGAGCACATAGAGATCACAGTCTGTTTGGGGCTGCCTTCTCCATATCCCCAGTAAGACTCCCCACTGGCACAGCTATAGGGTTAAGATCTCAGCTGAGTCACCAAGCTAAGACCTCAAGCACCCTCTCTCCAACCAGTACTTCATGTCCCTGCCCAAGTAGCTGACACACACACACACTTTGAGATTTGACTTGTATGCAAACCCACAGACACTCCTGGGGAAGGCTGGCACAGGTTTACTAGCTGTGACCCCTTCTGTCCAGACTATAACGTAGTTTTCACTGCCACCAGCCAGCTCTTACTTAGCTGCTTTTAAGGCCCTTACCAAAGGGTGCCCAGTGTATTACTGTGTAATGTTACTATTATCCAAATGGTAAGTGTGACCAAGGCCAAGGCTATTTAGGAGTTGCCTCTACAGTGTCATCAGATACAGATGCAAGTACTCTGAGCTTAAATATCTCTAGCCAACCAAACTAGCCACAATGAAAAGGTTTAAATATATTTAATAATAAATACTAAAATAACAAGACAATACTCAATAACTTAGTGACTACAGAGTTCAGAACCACAGGAAATATTTTAAAACATTGCAGACAGTCTCAAATGCAGAAAACATCTAAACTAACCTTACTATAGTCCTATCTATCTCTAAGAGATACTATGCCTAAATCTTACTTACAGAGCAACACGCAGACAGACGTGCTTATGAGTGGGATGTTTTCAGGTCCAAAAACAAATACAAAATGCATAGTCTCTGAGAGAGTCCCCAAATTTAATACCAAACATTACTGCTGGGCCAGCTGGATGACATCATTTGTCACCTGTCTTCAGTTCCCAGGCTAACAGATACCAACAGAATTTTTAGCATCTCTGTGTGAGAAGTAAATATCTTTCAGAAGTTTGCCTAGAACTGGAAGTCGTAAAATAGTGAAACACACTTACATTTTAATCCTAGTAATTATTTCTGTTTTAAGACAATAGAAAGAAACCTCTTGTTGTAGACATCCTGTCTGCTTCAGTGAAGCTAAGAGATAAACACAATCGTAAAACAAATCACTTATTTTCTTAAGAGTTTGCAAGTTAACTCTGTTCTTTTCCAGTAGGGTATACTGTGGTTACATTCTAGAAGTCAGTACATGACATACAGGTCAACACATACTTCTGCACCAGTAGTTTAATATACACATAACATATAGTTCTCTTACATTTGTAAGACAAACCTATGGATCATATTAATATTCACAAATTACATATGATTATTTACAAAATTGCAGATAGCTGGGCTGGCAGTGTCACATTTCAATATAAATCGTATTAATATTTTCAAGTAACATATAATTATTTACAAAATTCCAGCTAGCTGGGCTGGCAGCATTTTGGTTTGTCACAGCTTCTAACGACAGTAAAACATTCATAAAGCAAACTTGGAACCATTACAGCACATCCATTTATTTCTAAACAAAGAATCCACAATTAAAATAAATAACATTTCAGAAATAAGCACACAGTATTGACATTTTGCAATAGTGCAAAATAAAAAACTATGCTTTACATTATCACTGATATCAAAATTAAATGGTTTTACACGTGAGCATCTGACACAAACAAATCATTAAACCAGAGCTTTTGTATGGGGACAGCCCTTTTTCACCCACTTATTAAAAGTAGCTTCTCCCATCAGTTACTTAAATGTACTACATCGATAGTTGCACAACTGTGGGGGAAAAGTCACAAAGTAAACAGTTTCTTTCCCAGTGCTGTATTTTTATGTCAAAATTGCAGGGACACCAGGACACATTCTGTAGTACATAAACCCAGTTATGATATGATCACCTAGATAATAGTGTAACCATAGTGTAAAATTCACTGATTAATCACCAAGATTAGTAGCCTAGAAATTTACAGTCTCAAAAAGTGTTCCCATAGTACACTTAATGATCATCCTGCCCATATTGTTATAGTACTATTAATTGGCACTTGTTTGGTTGGCAGTGAGTTCTGTGATGCAGATATGATCTCATGCTGGAGTTAATAGTTTTTGACGAAGGCTGTTGTAGTCAGTAGTTTCATATTCCCTGACAACTGACAAGTAGTAACCTTGCTTTTAGAATAAAGTATTGAAATGTAAGGGTCAAAGGCCTGAATTTGGGGGTTGGAAGTGGAGTTTGACCACCACTACTGCAAAAGGGTGCATTTTTTATGACTATTTGGATTTGCTGACACCTTATTGTTGCTGCTGCAGGTATCAGCAAATCTGTTGTCAACAAAGTTTTTGTAAGTTAATAGGTGTAAACGTTGGCCAAATTATGAATTGTTAAGAGTGCATTAGATAATTTTTCTATAATGTCCCCAAAACAGGCTATGTGATTGCCACAAAATCATCTGTTTAACCAAGCTAAAAACTCAGCTGAACTTGTTGCCCTTATGAATCCAGTGGGGCATAATTATTTTTTTTTTTTGCAGTAGCATACCTCACCACATCTTTCATGCTTTTACATTCAGAAATGATGTAAACCTGTAGTAAACAAATATTCATTAGCTGAATAAGCTGATATGTTTATGGAACTAATGGATATTCTATGCAATGAGGAACTGCTATGACTGAAATGCTTAAGTGAAGTATAGTAAAACATATATATTTTTATGTGAAACTATAAAGTAAAAGCTGGACTGAGCTGTGAATAATCAATTAGAGCATACAGTTCTTTAAATTAAACTATATATAAATAAGCAATTAGCATATGCCGTTCTTTCAATGCTACCATACATTTATCTTTAACTGAAATTCTAATACAATTTTAAAAAGCTGTAGACAGGTAATGAAAATAGAGTGGAATTTACTTTTAGTTCCCCAAGGATGGCTAAAGCCAGGTTTTGCATTCATATTTATAATCCATTGTAGAAAGACCTCTTCAGCGTAGTCATTATTCCATTAATACATTGTGATTGTGTTGGCAGATATATTTTAAAATGCAGCAATAACCTTTAGAAATCATAATATACTTTTTCCTTTAAGATTACCAGAGCCCAGCAGTAACTACAGTGCTATAAGGGAGAATGAGTCTCAAAAAACACATACTAACACCCTAGTGTAAAACTGAGTTGATGCTGCAGATATAACCAGATTGACCCGGGTTCCTATTACCAGATCGAAAGACCATAATCACGAATATGAAAAGAGCGACACATTGCGTAAAATACGGAAATGCCGAATGTCCAAAACAGCGAAAATTTAAATGTCGAAGTATAATGGTTGGCCCGTCTGCGGTATAGCTCCGCAAGGTAAGTGTGCGATAGATGGGACTTTAGGGTTAGGATGTGGGTTAAGGTAAGTGAATATATAGATAATGTATGTAAGATTTAGTGTAGTGTTAGAAGTACGGTTTTATTTAACTGTATGTATGTGTATTTTTTTTTGGGAGTATGTCTGTAGTGGAAGTGTGCGGTAGTTACGGACCTTAGGGTTAGGGAGGGGTTAAGGATAGTGCATATATGTGTATGTGGGGTTTAGTGTAGTGTTGGAAGTAGGGTTTTGTTAAATGTATGTATGTGTATTTATTTTTTTAGGGTGTTAAGGATAGTGCATAGTTGTGTATGTGGGGTTTAGTGTAGGGTTAGAAGTAGGGTTTTGGTGATTTTCTTTAGGTTAGAAGTAGGGTTTGGTTAGTGTATGTGATTTATTTTGTTTGGGTAAGTAGTATGTAGTGGGTGGTGGGGTTGGCAGACTGATAGGTCGATATTTTATTTTTTGCTGTTTAGTGTGTTTGGGACTTTCATGGTTCGCGTTATAGGTGTCGACGTTTAGGTATTTGCATAAAGGGTTTTTTGATTTGCTAATATAGACCCCAGAAAACATAAAGGAAAGATGTGCAGCAGGTAAAGGTGATAAAGGATAATGAGGGAAACATACTCACAAGTGAGGAGTGTGTGTTGAGGAGATGGAAAGAGTACTTTGATGGGTTGATGAATGAAGAGAATGAGACGGAGAGAAGGTTGGATGATGTAGGGATAGTAAATCATGAAGTACAATGGATTAGCAAGGAGGAAGTAAGGATAGCTATGAAGAGAATAAAGAATGGAAAGGCTGTTGACCCAGATGACATACCTGTGGAAGCATGGTGGTGTTTAGGTGAAATGGCAGTGGAGTTTTTAACCAGATTGTTTAATGAAATCTTGGAAGTGAGAGGATGCCTGAGGAATGGAGAGTGTTTTTGGTACCAATTTTTAAGAAGGGTGATGTGCAGAGCTGTAGTAACTACAGAGGGATAAAATTGATCAGTCACAGCATGAAGTTATGGGAAAGAGTAGTGGAAGCAAGGTTAAGAAGGGACATGATGATTAGTGATCAGCAGTATGGTTTCATGCCAGGAAAGAGCACTACAGATGCGATCTTTGCTCTGAGAGTGTTGATGGAGAAGTACAGAGAATGTTGGAAGGAGTTGCATTGTGTTTTTATAGACTTAGAGAAAGCATATGACAGGGTGTCTAGAGAGGAGTTGTGGTATTGTATGAGTAAGTCAGGAGTGTCAGAAAAGTATGTAAGAGTGGTACAGGATATGTACGAGGGAAGTGTGACAGCGGTGAGGTCTGCGGTGGGAGTAACGGATGCATTTAAGGTGGAGGTGGGGTTACATCAAGGATCAGCTCTGAGCCCTTTCTTATTTGCAATGGTGATGGACAGGTTGACAGACGAGATCAGACAGGAGTCCCCGTGGACTATGATGTTTGCAGATGACATTGTGATCTGTAGTGAGAGTAGGGAACAGGTGCAGGAGACCCTGGAGAGATGGAGATATGCTCTAGAGAGAAGAGGAATGAAGGTCAGCAGGACTAAGACAGAATATATGTGTGTAAAAGAGAGGGAGGATAGAGGAATGGTGAGGATGCAAGGAGTAGAGGTGGCGAAGGTGGATGAGTTTAAATACTTGGGGTCAATAGTTCAGAGTAATGGTGAGTGTGGAAGAGAGGTGAAGAGAGTACAGGCAGGATGGAGTGGGTGGAGAAGAGTGTCAGGAGTGATTTGTGACAGACGAGTACCTGTAAGAGTGAAAGGGAAGGTCTACAAGAGGGTAGTGAGACCAGCTATGTTATATGGGTTGGCGACAGTGGCATTAATAAAAAGGCAGGAGTTTGAGTTGGATGTGGCAGAATTAAAGATGTTAAGATTTGCACTGGGTGTGACAAGGGTGGACAGGATTAGGAATAAGTATATTGGAGGGTCAGCCCAGGCTGGAAGGTTTGGAGACAAAGCCAGAGAGGCACGATTACGTTGGTTTGGACATGTGCTGAGGAGGGATGCTGAGTATATTGGGAAAAAGATGCTAAGGATGATGCTACCAGGTAACAGGAAAAGAGGAAGGCCTAAGAAGGTTTATGGATGTGGTGAGAGAGGACATGCAGGTGGTTAGTGTGACAGAGAAAGATGTAGAGGACAGGAAGAAATGGAAACGGGTGATCTGCTGTGGCGCCCTAATGGGAACAGCCAAAAGAAGATGATGAGACCCCAGAAAACATAAAGCACATTTTTTTCTTTAACATATTGTTGCACAGAGGTAAAAGCATTATTAAAAAAGAAAATGCATTTGAAACAAGTGTGCTGACATCTTCCTGTGAATAGCTGTTTTTTTTTTATTAATTATGGGTAACAGGTCTATTTTAATAAAGGAAATAGGCACTAGCTAGAAGTGTTGCGAAGGGAGAGAGAGATTTATTCTTACTTGATAAGTATTGATATGCATATGCAAATACTTCAGTGCTAAATATATCTTTATGCATTTGGAAATAATTATCAATCCAGATGTGATTCAATAGATACATTTAAGTATCTGTCGGTCATTGCTAAATTATATATATCAGAATAGTATTAGGATGCGTTAATCAATATAGTAATGCCTAGCCCTATGCAAAGCAGTCCCTGGTGATATTAAACTGAATTTCATCCTGTGTATAATTTCCTTTAGTACCTCTGAGGATGCTCAGTAGTAATGTCTTCCTTGTCTTCTGTACGTCCATGCCCAGAAATTATTCATTATACAAGCAACTGCAGCGGAAGAGATGGATTTAATCTTGGCTGCTGACCATTGACATGCAAATACTTAATGAAAACCATGGATTTTTATAACTCTCAGCCACACGTAATGCAAATATGACAGTTGGTAAATGCACATCTGTCCCATTCATTATTATTTATTTCTGTGGCAATCGCTTACCTTTTCCTCAAAACCAGCAAGTTGTTGTTGCTGTTCTAATTCCATCTACAGATACTGTTACTTTTATGTAATATTCATGAATCTTTATTTTGCGGGTTATTATGCTGAGTAATTAGTTGGCTGCTGTTATGAAACATTGAGTATTGCACTAGCCCCTTTCTACTCAGAATCACATTGCTGGAATGCATTCAGCTGTAACATTGCTGGAGCTACAACATTGCTAATATCACCATTTATAGATTAGGGTGAAGTTATACAGATCTTATACTGTATTGTATAGTTATGTAATGTATGATGGAATTCATTGATTGTTTTGTGGCTGACTTTTTTTCTTGTTTTTGTTGCATACTGGCATTCTGCTTCTGCTGTCATGTCTGACTTTTTTCTTTTGAAACTATCATCCTAATTACTCTTTTCTTACCACATTTCTGTTTTAGGTAACATCAAGCTAGAGTTGGGTTTTTCTTTTACAGTAAATAATTAGGTATTCCACATCTACTACTGAACCTCCTGAATACAATGTTCTCTCTTTTTCAACTTGCAAAAGGCATGTGAGGTAGCAGCTACAGGTTAACTTTTCTGTGTGTCTTTATTGCTATTTGGTAGCTGAGCTTGCAGTCCCAGTTAAGTTACTTGTTAGCAAGACTTGCATAATTGTTTGTAAAAGCAACTGCATCAGTTCAGACTAAGGAAATATAGGTGTTTTCTCCTCTAATAGTTTATCTATTGTTAGTCAGTTTAATTTGGACTAGGAATGAGTGTGCATACCCCTAACAACTAAACATTTTCAGTCCATAATTTGCAATGTACATGATTTTAAATAGGTCTCTCTACCATCACACACCTGCGCAGACCGATTGTCTTCTGTTACAGTGTGTAATTGTTTCTCTGCCAGCTTGGCACTCCTCCCACCCCCAATTTTTCAGGCACCCCCCCAGACCCTTACATTTATTCTCTTAACTCATCCCACAATTGTATTACATTACCCGCCACTTAATTTGTAGACATTAAAAAAAACTCTTCCAATTACTATCCTGTTGTCAATTCCTGCTGCAGTCCTTTCCATAGACTTAAAACTTTCTTTACAGACAGCTTCAACCCACTTTTTTCCATGCACATACCTTCTTACCAATACCTTTATCCATTCATTCACACACATGCATTTGTAAATTTTATATATATATATATATATATATATATATATATATATATATATATATATATATATATATATATATATATATATATACACACGCAGATATCAACACACAAATGTATACCAATACCACAAACACTTTTTTAGATATTCATGACTACTTACAGCTACTGCTTTGAACTACTATCCTTCTCTTCAATCCATATTTTATACACTACTCACTGCTTCACCTCCCTCTGCCATCAAACTCATATCATCGTTTCCTGCATACAACCTAACCATTCTCCATTATCTTAACTACTTGTATACCACCCCTGCAAACCTCTCCTCACACTTTACTATATCTTTCTCTCCATTTCTCATAACACTCCTTTCATTAATATACCACCATATGACTAAGCCTCCACCTTCTTTTAGCCACCATCTAAACTCTCAGCATCTCAACTCAAAACGACTAAGTCAGTTGCTACTGTTTCTACGCTTTGCTTACCTCTTAACTGTCCAGATTTGTACCTCATTTTTGGTCTGTTCCTCATAAAATGTGTGGTTTTCTGGGAAATCATTAGGGACTGAAGTCACTAAATAACAGACATTTCAGTTTCATAGTTTATATCCTTCAAACAATGTAAAACTTGATATTCCATAAACTTTCTAAGTTTATAAGAGCAATATTTAAAGTCTGTCCCTATTCTAGGTTGTTGTCCCATCATTACTTTTGGCTTTGTCAAGATTATTTTGGCACTAAATGGTTTATAGGTGTGACACTCAGCTCATTTCATTAACTACCATAATATTCCCACATCATATCCCAACTCCATCGCAAACACACATACATTTTATTCCAAAACCCCCTCTCTCTCCCTGTCCATCTCTTCTTCTCCATAGCAATTCACATGCTCAAATCTGTTCTCTTATAGAATAAAGTTAACAATTGCACTTTTTCATCAGTATTGAAAGTCAGATACAAATGCAAATTGTTCCTTACCTCTACTCACCCACCTCCATCCTGAAACTTAATGAAGATATTCACCCTAACCCTGAGCCCACGCATCAACTACCCAACATGGCCATCCCATTACTTTCCAATGATGTCAACACATTTTCCCATCGGGTAATGAATCTAAACCTCATTCTTTTTGACAGAAGTATCTGCAGCAAAATTCATGATATCCATGTATGTCTAGATTTCTACTCCACAGACATTCTAATTGATATTGAAACTAGGCTAAAACAAGAAATAACTGACAATGAAATTATTCCCTCAGGTTTTAAAATGTTTAGAATGGACAGAAAACTGAAAAGACCAGGTAGTATTGCTATTATTTATAAAATCAGCTTACACGTCCAGCCCATCTAAATATTCCAAAATTTAATAATGCTAAACTGATTGCTTACCTCATAATCGGCCAAAGGAAATCCATGTGCATCTCAGCAGTATACTTCCCATCAAGCAACAACATTACCACATCTAAAAATACCCTACACTGGATATCTGACAAAATTCCTCCCAGGAAACCATCTTGGGTGACCTAGATGTAGACTGGAATTCTGTAAACAGCAACTCCAAAGACTCTAGTCACTAGTTTGGCTTCACTCAACTAATATGCTCCACCACCAGAAGCAACAAAAGTGCTGCCAGGCAATCCATACTGGACTGCATACTGACAAACCCCATAATATATAATCCTAGGGCTTACCAGATACTGTAAGTGGTTACCTCCCAACCTATGTAATCGGACATCATTGTTCACCCAAACAATCTATAAATAAGTATACAATTTAACCAGATTTGGCAAAGACACATTTATTACAGCTCTGTCCCACTACCACTGTAATGTATTAAGAGCAATGCCCCTAGATGAAGCAGATACTCCAGTTACACCTTCCTAAAAATAATATATGATTTAACACCAGCTAGGACAAGAAGATTAAAAACTAACACTATACCATGGCTGATAAGAGACCAAATGGCTCATGTTGCAAAGAGAAAATGTATGGAAAGAATGGTATAAGTATAAAACACAACATGATTGCCAAAATTTTAGATATCTCGGAAACCTTACCAAGATCCTTGTTAAATCTGAAAAAAATAATACTACAGTAATTTCCAACAAAGGCATCAAAACAACTTGAAGCAAGTTTGGTCTGCTCTATATAAACTATTACACCCTGGCCTTACCCAAGTACACCATGTCCTTTTACTTTAAATGACAAAAGGTCCATTGCCACTCAGTTCAACGCTCATTTTATTTTAATATTAATGAGGCCGTTTTTCTGATTTGCTTAATTTAAATGTTTAAGGCAAAATTCATTGGTCATTGGGTTAGTTAAACTACTATAAATAGATCTATTTAATGTTTGTATAATGTCTGATGAAGTCCAATTGGTTTGGATGAAAACGCTTAGAAACTGTGTTGTTGGAATTGCGTTTATGTGATGGTCTGTGCAGTTCGTTATATTTATTAAAAACACTTCAAAAGGATATACAGAAGTTTCCTAGTTTTCTTTGGCTTCCTGCACTCTGTTCGTGGTTTATTGGTATTCCTTTGAGTGCATCCAGTGTTTTTTGCATCAACGCTCATTTTAGCCAGTTAGTTCTATCACCAATCAATGACCACCTCTCTTCATCCCTCCAACTTCCATCTATTCTTGAAAGTAGCATAATGACTTAGTTTTCAGTCCATCCTAACATCAACCATAATAAAAATACTTGCCAAATTAAAAGCAACAACCTCAGCTGCCAATAACCTTCCCACTGAGATCTTCAAAATAGGTGCAAAAATGTTGGCCTTCCCTGTGTCCATTCTGATCAGCCCATTAATAACTGAAAACTATGTCCCATCCATCTGGGGAAAAAATCCATTATTATACCCCTTCAAAAAGGAGTTACGTTAATCGAGTTAACAGACCATAAACCTATTGCTCTCGTATCATCTTTCTCAAAAATCCTTGAAATGTATTCACTCTCAGCTTATGAAACATATATCTAAACACAAGCTCCTGTCCAATATCCAGTACAGTTTTAGGCCCATCCAGAGTACTGTTACTTCCCTCCTCAACTTTACCAACATAGTAAACCAATACAGAAATGAGGGCAACCTTCTTTCTCTACTTTTCCTTGACCTTTCCAAACCACTGGTCAGTGTCGCACCTAAAGCTCCTTTCTAAACTTGTAACTCTAGGTCTCACTTACGCCTCCCTCTCCTGGTTTCAGTTATTTATGCAATCATAAGCAGACAACTAAATGGCAACAGAACCTTTCAGCATTTCAACCAGTCTGTTAGTGTTCTCCAAGTGTCAATACTCATCCTCCTTCTATTTACTATGTTCATACTACTGCAACACTTGCGCCTCTCGTACGATATACTGAAGATTCAACCCTTCTCTGCTTTGCCTTATCCATAATAAAATTATAGGAAATCACTCAAACATCTTTGACATCAAAATACGACTAAAATATTCTAACGTGCTGCTTACTGCCAAAAAACCAAACTCAAGCTATTTACTCCAAAACAACACCTTAACCAGTAAAACATTTCATATTACCTCAAGTATGGACACACAAATAGAAACTGTAAGCCGGACTACTTGGAGTCATAATAGATGAGAACCTCAAATCTGGTCACAAACATACTTCATTCCATAAAGAAAACTCATCAAAACTGGGTTGCCTCTACAGGGCTAAACCTGACAGATCAAACAAGGAATACCTTAGCAGCAACATACCTCCTCCTTTTTCATTATACGATTCCCCTTTTCTTACAAATATCAACACTATATCTAAAACTATACTAGCCTCCTGCTACTACAAATAGCTAAATTTGCAACCAATCATCTGAATAAAACATACCACTGCCTTCCACTACAAGAATTAAACTGGCTTGAACTCCCAGACCAGTCGACATACTCACAACTAATCATTGCTCACAGCCTATTGCACTCTCCAGACAAATGCCCAGCAGTATAAAATACACCAGTGTACTATTCACACACTAGAAACCTTTGCTCTAGAAATAAACTGTTATGCATCAGTAAGACATTCAATACTGCTGCAGGCTCTCTATACTCAAATTATGTGTCACCTCTGGAATGAAATCCCCACAATGGTTAAAACGGATAGAAGAATTAAATAGCTTCAAAACTTTGCTTAAACAGCACCAACAACAATGATGGCTCTGTTCTTTCTGCTCACCTGGCTAGCTGTACTCAGATTATATTTCTGCAGCTCTTACAGCTGCTGTGAATCATTTGTACCTTATAGCGCCTCCTCGTACTGCACTAATTTCCTAAACCCTTATCCTTTCCCGTTCTCTTACACCCCACCACTAATTACAAATCTTACTCTATCCAATTATCTTCTTGCTCATTTCAATAATTTATCCTTTCATACCTCTCGTATCAATTTTTAAAACACATTGCTACTTGTCTGCAGATTACTAACCTCACAAACACCCCAGTTTTATCTTTTCCCTGCAACCATCATGGTATAAATACATTAATTGTCATTACATTTTATTTTTCCATTCAATAATCATCTAATTTATGTTAATTTCTCTCTCTCGTTAAAATGCTATGTTCATGTAATATATTTAAAAATCATGTACAGATGTGTTTACCCTGCAATTACAAATGAGCATCATGTGTAACTTGAATGTAGGTTTCTGCCTGGGCCTCTGCTGAAATGGATTTTACCCAGTTGGGCATTTATCGGTAGACAAAGACAAATAAATATGAAAAAAATAATACTTTTGAAACTTTGTAACATTGTGAAATTTGCTTGTGATGATCAAACTTTGTAACTGTGCTATGGAGCTTTTCTCCCTGGGCCTCTGCTGAAAAGGGACTTCCACTCAGTCAGACCATCCTGATATAGAAATGTAAAATAAAATAAAAAAATAATTACAAATGTGTAAGTTTATTAATACCCACACCTACATAAAACCACACCTGAGGTGCTAAAAGTTAATTTCACCTGTGATGACAAGTTACAAAAGTAAAGACCAGAAAAATAAGTACTTTTCACCTTAAGCCTTCAAAGTGACTGCAGCTTGCATTTCTCGTATTATTCTCACCATTTTTTCTTAATACAAAAAACGTGTGCTTGCATTTCATACTCCATAAGACAGACACACACACTTACACATTCAAATGTGCCGTACTTTCACTGGCACAAAAGCAGACTTACAATTTATTGCTTTTGCATAAACACAACCCTGAATGTGTGCATGCACAATACATCAGCTACAGTGTCTCTTCTACTTCATCAGTAGATGGGAGCATGTACATTACAATGGTCTGATTTTGGAAAGGTAGAAAATATCTTTAAATCCAGTACAGAGCAGCCATAATCCCTGCTGAACCCATTGAGAAAGCCACTGCCGTCGTCATTTATTCCTTGAGACCTTTTTTATGGATAAACTGTTGCACGGTAACAGTCATAGCCAAAACGGTCCAGCTGTAAAGGCCCTTGTAAAAATCTAGCATAATATCGAAGGCAGTAAATCACATGAAAGGAAAATAATTCTCCCAGAGATAGCGGACTCCATAAGTAATATAGATGTGCAGTGTAAACAAAATCTGGAATGATTTGACTTTAGGTGAATTGTTTAGCTGATTATATGTTGAAGTTGAGAATCTAGTTTTGGAGAAACATTAGTCATTAAATATGTTTTTGTGTCTCTGATATGAAGCTGGTCTGCAATCTAAATCTTGAAACAGAAAAAGAATGTATTCCTATACACTGAGCTAGAGTGCTGTCGGCTTTTAATTTTCTCAATGTAGCCAGCAAAATCTGGTAGAATCCACTGTAAAATGATATTGGAATAAACCCTAGACTGGGTGCATTGTAGAGTTAATGTAGACTCCTTTTCTTAGCTCTGTGTTCTGTAAAGCAACAACAATGACTCCTGGAACTACAGTTAAACTTCTAAAGCAAAGTGACCACAAGGGTCAGCTACAAAGCTGATAGAAAATTGACAGCCTGTTGCACAGTCTCTGTAGATAGACCTCTTTCTGACCACTACAACATGTCATTACTATGTTTGTATTTGTAGAATCAGCCAATAAGTGACAGAACTATTTGCCAGATTATTGCAGGGCCCATTTTTTTCAAGTCACATTTATCATGGCATATTTGCTAAGGTCCATGCTCTCCACTTGCTGGGATATTGCCCCTTCTCTCAAGCCTGCAACTCTGAGTTAATTACAAAGAGAATTATAGAATGCTGGAAGAATACCCCCAGTGATGCATAGTTATTCTGCTCACAAGTAAAATGGTTTTCTTTTCTATTTTTTTTTCTAATGAATGTTATTTCAGTGATGTGCATTTAGGAAGTGTCACTTGTAGAAAATGTGTGTAGTGTTACGGATTTTTCATCCATTTAGTTGTACTCACCTGACCTACAGCCATGCAGCATTGTGTTAATCATTAACAGGTTATTGTGTTAATGATTAATAGTATTTCAGCCAAACTTGCACAGACTGTCACAACTTTAAAATTAGCATGATTATCTGTGTGAAGTATATCCTTTTTATTACATGTGAGGGAGGGCTTGAAATAGAAAAACAGGAGGCCTTTCCTAGTGTGGGCAGCAGAGTAAGGAGGGATTGCCCTGGTCATCAGCAAACCTAATTGCTAATGGAGCCTGATGCAGACATATTGATTTGTTTACACTTTTCAGATAACTGTGCTTTACAACATAACAGCCCTAATGGAACAGTAATAAGCATTACGTCCACATGACTTAAAGTAGAAGATGAGGCATTTCAAAGAAATGAGCATAATATTAAGTAGTACCCCAGTTTAATAAGCGTTTATCTTTTTTCTGTGTGTGTACATATCTATATTTATATATATATATATATATCTATATATATAGATATAGATAGATATAGAGATAGATAGATATATATAGATATAGATAGATATATTTATATAGATATATAGATAGATATATAGATATATATTAAATATAGATATATTTATATATATATATATATATATATATATATATATATATATATATGCACATACATTAGATTTTTACAAGGGAACATATTTTAACTATTCAGAATGTAGCTTAATTTTTAAATGACTTTGCAAACATCATTTGCTTGTCTTAACTGCGATATATAGTTGAACCAATAATGCATAATGTATTTAATGTGGTTTAATCCAGCCTGTTGAAGTTTAGTCACTAGCATTCAAGCTGAGTGCATACATTTCTCCAAATTCCACTGTATGTGCATCTGTGTCTGTGTGTGTGGGGGGGGTCTGTCTGTCATACATTGTCATTCTTAAGCTGGAAGAACCATGATCCTCCTGGTTTCAATGTATGCCAACACGGACCTTACTTTAGAGAGCAGGAGGCTGTTTTATAGTTCATTACCTGACTTAGTAACTGGCTACAAGACCTTGTATATTTCTCTTGTCAAGGAGCATGTTTTTCTCCATTTAGGCAAACCTGTAGTGATTATAAGTATATTGGGACATTATCACATTATGGAATATTTTTCTTTCTTTATTCATAACTTATGACTTTGAATATGAAGGATTCTGTTAACTTAATACTGAGCTTCTTAATGAGATGCCAAGGATTATGACTGGGACTCTACTAATAACCAACTTAGTATGTGTCTGAGACATGGATTCCAAGGAATTCACCTTGAGAGAAGCCTGAGATTTTAATCTTGGCATCCAAGTTGAAAACTCAAAATAAGGGTTATGATCTTTGAAACCTAATCATAATTCATAGAAATGCATAGATTTGTATATACTCTATATGTTACCCATTGCAACAGACAAAAGGTGCAGGAGCACAGATTGTTGTACTGGCTTTCAGCGCATTTGAAAACTAGTAAAACACTAAGAGCGCTCAAGCAAACAGCAGGCAAAAACACTTCGCACCATGCTTGTCACAAGTTACAGTATCTCTGCTCTGGGAGAGGTTCTATTATTCTTTGAAAATGCCATTGTGAAGGCCACACTGAGGATATTTTTTTGCATAGCCTGTCCTGTTACACCATTTCAGCAAGAATGACCCTCCCAGAAGTGTAAATACCCAAATGACATAGAAACCAAAGAAGAATGCAGACGCCTTTGTCATGAGGTCACAGTCTAAGATGTTGTACATGTTTTGATACTTTTCCTTTCAACTTTCCTGCTGCCCTACCTGTTATATACTAGTATACAGCTTTATTACTAATGGGCTAGGTACACTTTTACCTTTTATAAAAACAGATTGTGGACTTCATACAGATTAGCACACAACTAATCTGTGTGTTATTTAAGTCTGCTGAAATTATATGGTGTTTCTAGAACTAAAAAACACATACCCACCTAAGTGAAGAAATGTTTGTTTTTAATAGTTTGTCTCTGCCAAGTACAGCAGTATATAATTTTCAGTAGAAAAAAGTTGATTTTCACCCTCTTGTAACTTCTTTAGCACAACAAAATTTTGTTGAAAATCTGAAACTTTAAAACAAGAAATTCAGTTTACTCCTCCCTGTAAATGAATCATCCAAAAAGGGTGAAGAGGTGCAGTGTGCTATAGCTGTCCTTGTTGCTAAGGAAAAAGACATTAAAGTTGAGGAAAGACAGCATTTAAATAAAGTTTCATTAATTATTGTTAATTCAGAAGGATTTTTTTTCATTTACAAGTCACTTTATCTTTGCTAGAACAAAAACTCATATAGAGACCGTAGATGCTTTTGTTGCCAAACTTAAGAACAGAGCCCGAATTTGGTGAGATGCATAAGCCTCTGTTAAGAAACAGAATAATTTAAGGTTCAAGCAATGATGAAATGCTCAGATTATTAAAATAAATCGACCTGTTCTTATTAAAAGCTGTGTGTGTATACCAAGTGAAATTTGTCTGCAGTTAAAAAAATAGCTGATTAAAAGAATGTGAACAAAATAAATGGAGACAAATAATGCAAAAAAAAAAAAATGATAAAGGCAATTATATGTTAAATAATTAATTCATATGAAAAATGAGTCATACGAGGATCCAGGGAAGAGAACAAGCTGTTTGCAAACCTTTAATTTGTGTTTCATTCTATCATTTTATATGTATGGTTATGAGCATGAGTGAGAGTCTTGCCCTGATTTTAATCAGTCCTTTAGAATATGTGCTAAGAAATGTCATTTTTAAGCTGTATAAAAGGAAAAAAAAAACAAGTGTGTTGAAAAGAATATGCATGTTGGAAACAGTGATATGAAACAACTGTTTGTTGACACAGCTGATATGAAAAGACTTGATACCAAGAAGTATGAAAATGCCCCAGAGTCAGTGAAGAATAGACTTGGGCTAGACTGAAACAAATAATGAGAGTTAGTGTACAGGATGTAGAATTTAAAGTACACATTCAGTGATATATTTTAGGCTATTACACCTTATTAGAAGTTAATATTAAATGGGATTAGAAATGTTGGTGAGCTATATAAACATTAACCAGTTCTGATCACCTAGTGGCACCATTAAATTTAAGAGTTGGCTTGCAGTTTCCATAATTTGAAGTACATACTTGGTTTTCAAATAGGATTACTGAAGTAAAAAATAATGTTTTGCGTTGTACTGCCTATGCAAGCAAGGACTGCATGCATTCAGGAATTACATAATTACAGGGGTACCTGAGATACTCTGAAAACATGCCAGTGAGATCCAGAATGACAATATTGATATTTATAGGCATATGAAGTTTGCCAGGAGAATGCAATGTACAATTGAAACTTGTTGAATTCCAGTGAATCACACTCACAAAAAAGTACCTGTAGCAATGAGAAGTTAAGTAGAGCAAAAGCTGAAGAAATGGAGAGCCTACATGTGTTAAGAACCCAATTAAAGATAACAGAATAAGTGAGTAGTATGGTTGCTATTGCAAAGAATGACAATATTTCCATTTGAATGTCTGCAAAATCTGGCTATAGTGATTAAAACAGAGTATCACCCATTGCTTATAGTTGAAGTCATATTCAGAATGCAGAATACTATGTTATGTTTTCTGGCAGATAATGCTAGAAAATTAACATCTAATACAAATTCAGAGAGGTGGATATTCTTTCAATCCCATTTGGTACTTCATCAGCACAAAAGGTATTCCAAACAGCTGTTACCCAAATAAGTAAATACATGTTAGTCTTGGGTTTGCACTTAGAAGCATGACAAGAATAGAAGAAAAAACATAATTTAAATTAAACAGCCAATATAAATCCGTGAAGTCTTAAATATGTTATTCATTTTATAATGCTAGACAGACTAAAACATGCCCAGAAAAATAACTGAGCAATTATACAAATGACAAGGGCAAAATGCAAATGTATTACAGTGGCTTCCAGGTTCCAAATGATTAAACTAGTTATAGATGCTGGCCCATTAAACGTATGTGATATGACTAAACCAGTCATGTTGCACTTCAATGCTAATCTAGCATTATAGTTTAGGAACAGTGATCCAAGAGGAAAGTAGACCAATTATCTATGGACAAACAGCATCTGCAGTTGTATAAAAAACAGATGCTAAGACAAAATACAGTATTAAATATAGGGTACAGTTGTGGAAAGTTCCATGAACATATATGTTTGGTCATATATCTGTTTCCATGCTATGTCTTCCTTTTAAAAGTTTTTACAGGTATAGTTATCTCAGAAATGTACAAACTTGGAAAGTGTTGCATCGTTCCTAAACACCTCTGTAATATGTTTGCATTTTGTCCTTGTCATTTGTATAATTGCTCAGGAATATTCCGCCACATATACAAGTTCAACCATATATTTGTCTATATTCAAGTGTTTAAAGTCATGTTCTATTTGAAACGTTGTATATATTTTTGTTTTTTACATTTTTATCCTGTAAATGTGTTAACACATTTTTTTGCCATCTTTGTCTGTTTCTATTACTTGATGTGATAATTTTGTATGTAAGCTTAGGCTGGAGCTTTTCTCCCTGGGCCTCTGCTGAAAATGGGCACTGTCCCAGTCGGACCATCCTGGTAAACAAATGTAATATAAATAAATGTTTCTGGTAAAGAGGTTCAGGTAAAACTGCAGTTATCAATGAAAGAAGAAAGTTTCAGATTTTCGGAGGTCTATGACTTGGAAATGCATTTTCTGAAAGATGTTACAGTGAAAAAATGGCTTTTGCGCAAAGTTGTTAAGAAAAGGAGTTCAGACCTAGATTTCATTCAAGGAGGAAGTATGTTGTATCCAGGAGATCATATTCAAAGCTTAGAAAAATAATATTTCCTAGTCAACCGAGAAGACAAATGCTTGAGATGATATATTAGTCACATATGGGAAGAGTAAACTACAAAGAAATAATAAAAAACAGAATGTTTTGGCCAGGTTCAACCTAGAAAAAAAATATTGTAAAGTTGTGCCATCTGCAGTGGATGCCATAACAATAAACCATAGCTAGAGACAATAAGACTGGAATTCCACATGAGTATATACTCAAGTGAACACAAACTAGCTCAAGTTCATAAGACACCAGTATCTCTCTTGTGCAGATTATTTTAAGTAGCCATACACAGACTGACAGATACATCACGTGCAAGTCTGATTAATCCACTAAAGGCTATAAACAGCAAATATCTAATACCTGACAATGGACTAACACTACACTGAATATCTGTGCATTTGTAGAAATTCATTCATTTGGCATCATGGACAGCATTAGTCTAATGGACAAGTAGAGTTAGAGGTGAATAATCTAATTAAAAAAAGCAATAGGCAAAGTTGTTTTGAAATGTAGCTTTAGTTTCTTTCAAACTCGGGTCAAGAGTTAAATTATTTTGATGAATTAAATGTTTCATCCTGTTTTGACTGAGCAAAATATAATATTGCTTGAAATAGCCATGACATGCATAGATACATTTAAGATTAATTTTATATTATAATAACAGAAGCAACATAATTAACCTACTAGAGATCCTTTGTGGTTTTACTGCAGTTTACTTATAGCCTCTTCTCATACTTTGAATCCTGAGATTCTCCACTCCTGCAAATCTTTTCTTTTTACAGCACCTTAGAAGATGCTTTAAATTTGAGGAGCCAGTACAAAGTTTTATTACCATATTACGTTGTATATGTACAGCATAATTGACTCTTCCAGATTTTTCAAATTATTTAAACATTCACTGTGCTACAGTCGTTTTAGGATATATAGCTTTGATACTAATGAGTTAGCTACATAAACTGTCATACTACGTAGTACCCAGTTGCTTTGAGGAAAGTCACGTGGAATGGAGACTTCATTGAAGTCTGACAACATGTACTATTTCCCTGTGTTAAGTGTCCAAACATGAGAATTCCTGTATATGTGACCAACATTCAGCCGTTCAGAATGTATAAAAGCCTACTACAGTACACAAATTCTGGAAAATTGTAATTTTTTGCTTTCAAATTTATCACTACATATATATATATATATATATATATATATATACTCACATAAAATTCACTTTCCATGTGAGCATGTCCCATTATCTCAATGAAGATTCCATGACAACTTTTTAGTCTTAGTTTATAAAAGAGAGTATGCACTAAAGTCTATTAATCCTTCTGTTCTTTTATATGGAATGAGAGGACACATTCTAGATAGCTCTTAAGTCAGCATCAGGTTCCAAAATACAACCATTTTAAATACCAGCCTTTTTGAAAAGTTTTATTTTGTTTTCTAGCTACACAGTAACTGCAGAAAAAAATCAATTTTGTACTAAAAGTATACCTACCTTCTTTGGTTGCTGCAGATTGTAAATGTACTTCAATTTTTGGCTTATTATTCAAGATCGATCATGGTCTTATATGCAATCCAGACTCAAGAAAATCATTGTGGAATCAAAACTATCATTAACAAAATTCATGAATAGAACATCATTCTTGACAGCCTGAAACCTCTGGACAACTTGAGGAAATGTACTTCATACAGATCATACTTAATGTGATCTATGTCCCTATAGCCATGAGTGCTTACTCAGAAGTGAACCACCTGCAAAACGCACATTACTAAACACAAGTCACTCAAGTTAAAAGACACACAGGTGTATTATGCTTTACACTGACCCCACAGTGATGAAAAACATTAAGGTATAGCTTAGATTAACACAAGCTCTTACCCGCTCTTTGGCTACTAGTGTGCCTGCTTCAGGTGAAACATTCATAAAACTAAGGTGAAACACATTATTCATTAGTTATGCATAATGACATGTATTATAGAATTATAATATCACTAAAAATTGCTGTCATTTGGGAGATGTAATGTTTGAATTATAAAATATACTGTGGTTATACAGCCTTGGGTGCATCCCACCCTCATGGGTCAATTCAGACCTTAATGGCATTGTTCAGAGTCAGGGAGTTTGCAAATATATTTACATTTATTTAATATTTTTTATGTATTTGGCAATCGAGTAGGGTAATTTTTTAAGCTAAGGTAGTGAAGTTGTAATGAACAAGTAATGTGCGGTGTGCCGCTATGCATAAAGCTAGTGCATCATTTTCCTATACTGCAGTTGTAAGCCCTTACTGGTACATGGTGAAACTCGTAATCATTTACAACCTCATAGAATGCATAATCCTCATTTAAATACCTTCATAGCATAACACCTGTATGAGATATGCAACTGTATAGCCATTCTTTTAATACTGACTTCTGGGGATTGTGACTCATGGAGGGCACTATTAGGGGTTATTTCTATACACCAACACAATACAGTGTGCCTGTGTTTATGAACCCACCCCTAATTTCCACCATTTGTATACCTTGTAAGCCTTATAAAGTCTTTGTCTTACAAAAAATATTCATGCATTTAGATTCATGGTAGACCTTCATCATACATTATTGCTTTTCTATTTTTTCTATTGCTACAAGTACATAATTCTGACTTTTTTCTGCAGATCCTTCTTAATCATTTTTTACCACACTGCCTATATAAACAAGACTCATAGGTTCATACTAGGCTATCTGCCCTAGGGCATTTATAAGCCTAGCCAGTGTGTGTTTGGCTTTCGCCACCCATTTTAAATTAATTTTGCTATGCCCTTTTTCGAGGTTAGTATACTTTGCCTCTGTCGAACAGTGACACAGAAGTGATACCCGGGGTAAACCTATGATCTCCCATCCACTCATCAAAATTCCTCTTGAAGAGAGTCAATGACGGACTCTGCCTAACCTGGACTGGGATTTTATTCCAGAGTGAAGGGAGCCTCTGGGTTATGAATCTGTCCCTCCAGCATGTCCTATTTATTTCAGTGCTGAGGTTCAAGTCTCTCGAGCGTGTAGCTCGATGGGATTTGGATTTTCTGAGGTGCAGCATGTCCATTAATTCTGAGTTGGACATGGCTTTATATGTCAGGCACAGATTGCCTCTGAGCAGGCAGTATGCCACTGAGTAGAGCTGGAGTTTCTTTAACTGGGTAGCATATGGCATCTGTTTGAGCCCTTTGATCCTCTTGGTGAGGTACTTTTGGGGTCTTTCAAGTTGCTGCAGGTGTCTGGTAAGGTACATCCCAAAAGGGGCATTGTACTCAATTATGGGCCTGATGAGGGATGAGTAAAGAGGCACGATGACCTCCCCTGATCTAGATGTGAATCCCTCCATGATTAGGTGGGCTATATAAAATGTTTTTCTAACCACTTTGGCCACGTGGTTGTCAAATGAGAGATTGCTATCAACTTGGTTCCCCAGGTCTCTAATTACTATTTCTGTACTTAATGGATTACCACCTATGTGGTAATTTGTGGGCACTTTGTTTTTGCCAAAGGGGATGACTATACACTTTTTGGCGTTTAGCTTGAGGCCATGGCTCTGGCACCAGTTGTCTGTTTCTATGAGGCCCTTTTGGAGGATGCTTGTGTCGGCTGGAGAGTCGATTATGGTGCCCAGTTTGCAGTCATCTGCGAACTTGGTCAGCCACAGTCCTTCCGTGTTGGCCTGTACCTCCGAGAAATATGCACTGAACAAGAGAGGTCCCAGGACTGAGCCTTGTGGGATGCCACTTGTAACTGGTTTGGAGTCTGACATGGCTCCAGCAATTCTAACCCTGTGGGTTCTGTCCTTGAACCAGTTTGCAACCCATCTAGTGACATAGGGGTTTATATTTAAGCTGGTGAGCTTATCTATAATGCCCGAGTGGGGTATTGTATCGAAGGCTTTTGCAAAGTCCAAGTAGGCTGTGTGGACCACCTTCCCCTCGTCAATGGCCTTGGTGACTGTTTCAAAGAAATTGACCAGGTTTAAGAGGCAGGATCTTCCCTTAACAAGGCCAAACTGGGTAGGATCCAGTGTCTGTAGGTCTCCAATTTCTTTATTTATGAGGTCCATGATCCTTTCCATAGCTTTGCAGGCCAAGCTAGTCAGGCTTATGGGGCGATATTTTCCAGGATCCATTGAGGCACCACCTTTGTGGAGAGGGACCACTGTTGCTGTACGCCACTCTTTGGGTACATATCCTGTAGTAAGGCTGAGATTGAACAGTAGTTTTATGTTTGGGTTTAGCTCTTCTTGGAGTTCATGTAGGATGCAGCCCGGGACACTGTCTGGTCCCACTGATGCTGTGTTTTTTTCTTTGGAGAGGGCGGCTCTTACCTGAGCATCTGAGATGTCAGGGGGGCAGCACTCTGCTGGGATAGATATTTGCCCTTTTGGTGGGGAAGGGGGGGGAGTTTGCGCTGAACCTGTCAGCTAGGATGTTGGCAATGTCTGTGGGTTCGGTGTATTTTTTGTCATTTTGGACTAATTCTGAGCATATCTGGGAATTCCCACCCAGGTTCCTAACATAACTAAAGAAAGCCTTGTGATTATCCTTAGTGTCCTGTGCAATTTTTCTCTCAAAGCTGGCCTTAGACGATTTTATGAGTGGCTGTAGTTTTTTGCCAATACTGATCAGAGATGCCTTCCCTTTTTGGGATTTTGCTCTATCATGTAGTAGCTTCCTCCTATTGTATAGTTTGTTTATGGCTGGGGTCCACCAGACAGGATGTCTGCCTGTGGAGGATTGGGTATTGGTTTTATTTGGGATTGCATGATACATGCATTCTTGATGGTGTTCATAGAATGCGTTTATAAAGGATTCTGCGGTCTGGGCCATATTTTCCACAGGCCCAGGGGCTTTGAAGGATTCCACCTTGGTTTTGAGGAGTGTGAAATTTGCTTTAGAGAAGTTTTTCACTGTGGTTTTCTGGGCAGGGGGTGGGGTCAGGATGTGAATATCCAGTGAGATTAGTTTATGGCCTGATTTCACCAGTGAGGATTACACTTCTGGTCTGGAGCATAGAGTCCCCATGTTGGTGATGATCAGGTCCAGTATGTTTTCCCCTCTTGTGGGAGTGGTAACAAGTTGTTCCATAGCATTTGAGTTTATAAATTCTACGAACCTTTGGGCTAGGGTGTTGGAGCTAGAGTAATGCTCCCAGTCTATGTTTGGATAGTTGAAGTCACCCAATATAATGGTGTTTGGAGAGTCCTTCATATTTTCCAGTGTTCTCAGGAAGGCTGAGTGGGATTCCTGGGTTTGGGAGGGTGGTATGTAGCAGGCTATAAACTGGAAGGCAGTTTTACCCACTGTTAGTTGCACATGGATAGTCTCTGCTTCATGCTGTGCCACCAACCTGGAGGTGTGGGTATCTTTGACGAATATTGATACTCCCCCTCCTTTTGTGGTTCGGTCCAAGTTTTGGGGCTGAAAAGCATGGTATGCGGTATAACCTGGTAGTGCTGGGGTGCTCTTGGGAGCCTTGAACCAGGTTTCTGTTACTGCACAGATATCTATGTTCTCCATGCTAAGGAGAGTTTCAAGTGCGTGCATCTTGAGGTTTAGACTTCTGGCATTGAGTAGCATTACTCTTAGTTTCTTAACACTTGTGATAACTATGGAGGTGGGTTTGTCGTTTGAGCCTTGCCTAAAAAAGGCACTATGGGGGTAGCAAGAGCCTTTGCCAATATCCAAAAGCCCAGGGGTGACAGGTGCAAGCCATCCCTAGTGAAGCATCATGGCTTGTCGAGCATGTCATCCCAGGCGGACAGGCATTGGATCCCCTTTGAATGACACCAATACTTAAGCCAATTGTTGAAATTGATCATCTTGTCTTTATATTGTGGCATCATTCTTGGTGAGTGTAAGATGCTACTCAAGGTCAGGGTCATACCGGCCTGGGCTACATGCTCAGAGAGCTCCTCTGTCTCTTCATGTAGTCCAGGGAGGTATGTCTCAGGTCATTCACACCAGCATGGACAATGACTGAGTCATATTTGTACTTGCCTTGGAGTGACCTGAGTGCTTGTGTTATGTGGCGGATCCTAGCACCCGACAGGCAGCTCACCTTGACCTTCTTGTTCAGCCCGGTGAGCGGGACGTCAGTGTGCCTGACTATAGTCATCTATTACAAGTGTATCAGGTGTGTTTAGCCTTAAGGGTTGTGACTGTTTGGCACACTGGCTTTGTGAGCTATGTGTTGCACGTGTTTTGTTTTGGGGTAGCTGTTGCTTGGGTGTCTGCTTTGGAGGTCTCTGCTGCTTAGGCAGATTTTTATTTAGAGCCTCCGAGTATGTTTTTGTGTGTTTGTGTTTGGTTTGCTGTCATGGTAGGTCTATGTGAGACTGGAATTGTGAGTGTGGTTTCCTTCTCCTCCTGACTGGTTATGCCAGTACTGAGTTGAGAGAGCTTAGCCTCCAGTTTGGCTATATGGTTGCATCTCTCACATGTGTTGGAATTTGTTGGGAGGAAGAGAGGGTTGTCTGTGTACATGAGGCAGTTGTAACATTGCCTCAAGATTCCCAGATTCACCAGCTGGACCAGAGAGGAGATTGACAACTGACCTTTGGACATGCTAGAATAGTATTGGGAATTCCTTTATAATTGAAAAAAAGGGCCAATGGGGAACAAGGTACTCAAGGGGAGTTTGTGAGGGTGTAGTGCTTTTAATTTTTTAGTGCTGACATATAATTGCTTTAGTGAGCAAGTGCCAGGTAACAAATGCAATGTGTTACAGGTAACTTAAATGCAAAAAACAAACAGTAACTTTCTTTCAAGTGAAACAAGGAAATAAGTACAGTAAGCAATGCAGATATCACTAGGGATCCACAGAAGCGCTGAAAAGCCGCGTTTTAGGTGGAATAACCGTTTCAGGGAAATAACAAGCAAGCAAACAAGCATACAAACAAAGCTAGATTCAGCAGGCCTGGATCTAGTCTATGCTACAGCAAACAAGGTGTACCAATTTCAGTAAGAAACAGTTCAAATATGCAGGCACTATAAGCCTGTAACCAGAAATTCCCATCTCAGAAGGGCAGAGTCCAGCCTCTCCTCCCACAAGAGTGCAGACCACGAACCTTCTTAATGTAAAATAACTGGCCTGAAGCCCAAGTGCTTAAACCTGAACTAATACACTTTTAAAATAATAGACACTGAGCCCTCAATCAGCAGTTCTCAACTTAGAAGGATGTAAGCTACCTGTCCTGCCACCACAGTGCAGGCCACAAACCTTTGTAATGTAAAACTGGTCTGAAGCCCAAGTGCTTAATCCAAAAGACTTAGAATGATTGCTACACTTTAATCAAGTTACTACCAAGCAGTAATAAATACAACTGAATACTATAAAGAATGCCTGGATTAGTGCTCAAGTTATACAAATAAAGCTAGATTCAGCAGGCCTGGATCTAGTCTATGCTACAGCAAACAAGGTGTACCAATTTCAATAAGAAGCAGTTCAAATATGCAGGCACTATAAGCCTTTAACCAGAAATTTCCAGCTCAGAAGGGCAGAGTCCAGCCTCTCCTTCCACAAGAGTGCAGACCACTAACCCTCAGATGATGACTGCTGTTAGCTTGTAGAAAATATTCTGCTGCTGTCTCTTGGATTAATTTTGTACATATATTTTTTCTTTATAGTTTAATTATATATTTAAATATTTGCAAGTATGTTTAAAGGATTTGAGTAACACATCTGATATGTCTGCCAGAGATCCAGGTAGTAGAATGCCTCACGAAGTGTAAGGGAACATTCACGAACCTTGTGTATATGATGAACCATTTCTGTATCTAGCTTTTGTGTTTTATGAGAGAATGTAAAACTATATCTGAAGTAAAGATTCCAGCTTTGCCAGTGTTTTTTTTTTTTGTGAGTGTGGCTTTTTATTGATATGTCAGTTCTTTAAACCAGACATAGCTTCAACAATTTTTTGCTACTTATAAAAATATGTTTTGTTCTATGAATCTACTGATACACTGCTTTTATGTCTGAGCTTGCAAGTCACCTTGTCTGGACGGAGCTTTTGTGATTTTCTAGTAGCCTTTACCACCAAAAGACTGAGTAATTTCAAAAGTATAAGGAAATAAAAAATCTGTTTTCATTTTAAACCATTTACTACTAAGCATTTTCATAAAGATTATCTATGAATTACTTTTTCAACTTT